>NC_050577.1:187795431-188042931 GCF_011100635.1 Trichosurus vulpecula | reverse complement strand
CACCTAGACTACCGATTCTCAACTCAAATGATTCTCCTTCAAGAACCATCCACTTTTGAGACTTGACTTACCTGGGTTGTTTATAGTAATCAAATAAAAGTGGATAATTTCCAAGTCTCCCTTTTTTGTTAGATTATGGCTCTTTACATATCCTGGACATCTTAAAATAAGATTCCAATCATTCTGCAAAAGAGACAGTCCAAGAAAACAATTCTACTTCATGAGATGTAAACAATCACTATCACATCAAATGAGTAGTCTGGAAACTTTGGCCTAAATTCCTACTACAGGGCATTTTATGATCTTTTTAAAAGGAAAAGAGAAATTGCAGGTGGGGGTGGGGTGGTCACTGATCTGTTTTGTTCATTTAAGAGTCCCAATAACTTATTCTACAATGGCAGGGGGATACCACTATACTTGCAACATCACAGGTTGGAACTTTATCACCAATTTAACTTGCCAGAAGTTGCCAAATAAATAGCAGCCTTTAGCTTCTCTTTTAGAAATACTATGAAATATAGGCTTGCAGTGGAAAAGTGATAGGAGTTCCCTGCTCAATCGTTGCATGCACCTCAGCACCTGTTAGTATCCAAAGACAGGCAGGATCACATCCCTTCCAATATCATCCATCCCCTATGCTCAGGTTTTGTTTCAGTTTCTACAGTTTAAAAGAGCAGGTTAGTGGTTTGTTTGTTTTTACTAGATGTAAAACATTCCCATCCTGTAGAGAACAGAGAACAATAATTTGGTGTTTTGGTTAGCACAGCAACAATTGGTAAGGCAAGGACTTCTGCACATTCTGTACAATACAGATTATTGTGGTTTCTCAATACATACCAAAACATCTCTGCAGCCTAGAAGCAGATCAAGTGAAATAAATGTTATAGATGGCTACAGCATGTTACTAAAATTCCACTGGGAGGTAGGGAGAATGAAAAGATTCAAAATATATGGCATAATATGTAAAATTGTATTTTCTTTGCTATATGACATTGGCGGGAAAATATTTACATTGTAGTGGTACTTTGCATGTAATAGTACCAGATGTTTCTACAGACTTCTTATCCTATTACTACCACAACCTGCTAAATCCAGTTCTTGAAAACTAACAGGAAATAATACTTGAAATATAATTGTGGAAGGAAAGTGTAAATATATACTCTGTCAACATTTAATTTGGAAGGATATCAACTTTATCTTTAGTAAACTCCAGAGGTCCTAACTTAAATTTGTGGCAGGGCTGTCTACGTACCCCTAAAGTAGAAGTAATCTCTGGCTAATATGCTTCACGGAAAAGTTGTCTATAAAAGTAAAGCTGAGTAGAAGGCTTATTTTTTTCTAGGCATACAAAAATATCAACATTTCAGCTGAATGACTCTAACTTTTGACAGCTTGATGCTAGTTCCCTTCTAGGTATTACAATGACAGAATGTTTTCATAGAAGTGAGAAAAGGGTCATTTGCTTTTTTGCTTGTTGTGAATATACTTTATACACTTGCCAATTTCACTTTTCAGAATAAGAGCAAAGTAGAAAAGGAGATAAAGAAAGGAAAAAATGAAAATGCTCTAGTGCTATCAAAGTACTACTACTAAAAAAGCAAAGATGGAGCCTCATGTCTCACTTTCCCCACTGAACCTTATCCATGAAAATCAGATTTTTGGTCTATTCTTGATGAAAAGGCCATCCTCTCAAAGCACTTACATGTTCAAAATGCCAAAATGTTATTTATTATTGAATTAGTATCTACTTACTGAAGAAAACATTGTTACATTTATGATATTTGTATATACAAGTATACTTTTACCTAATACATGGATTAGTAAATTAATTTCATGTGAATTTAATCATAGCTAAAATGAACCAGAGGAGACTGCTATTTAAAGAATCCCTGAGAGTGACAGGGTTTCTGTTGAAAATGAATTTTATAAATAAATAATAATTTTATTATAATCATTACAAACCTATTTTAAGTTTACTCTTTCCATAAAGCTAAACATACTTGTACAGGCCTGAATAAGTCATGCCTATGTGCGGTTCATTTTTTTCATTTCCATAACCAAATTATGCCCAGACATTTGTATAGGAAAACATTTAAAAGTAGACATTCTGAGTTCATACCATTTGTAGACTTAGTGTTTCTTAGTGCCACTCAGCAAACTCCTTTAAATGGCATTTTTCCCAGTCATAATCACCTTGACTGGATCCTTGTTGTTCTCTCAATCTTCACATATAAATTACTATTTATAATTTCACTTTTCTTCAACAATTTCATCTTCTCACATACATTCTTTTTCTTTTCCCCACTCCATGCAGTAATCCTCAATTGAATGAATGAATGAAATGAAACCTGTTCCAGTTTCATTTCCCCCCTCTTTAGAGCCCTGACTAAGGGGTAAACTACAATGTGATGCAAGAGGAGGTCCTCAAACTGTGCTGACCAGGAACACTACAAAGTCACGCAGGGTGGTCACTGATGCATTTAAATTTCTTCCCAACCTGCCCCTTCCTCCCTTTGAACTCTTCTCACACTTTTTACTTCACACTGGTGGCCGGCTTGCTCATGCATGACACGCACTTCTCTCTCCCTTGCCTTTCCACTGCCTGCCTGTCTGTCCCTCAGGCCTGGAATGCTCTCTTTTCATCTCTCACTTCTGCCTCTTAGAATCCCTGGCTTACTTCAAGACTCAGCTCAAGTGCATTTTTCTGGAAGAAGCTTTTCCTGGTCCCCAGGACTGTTAGAGCTATCCTTTCTAAAGGTTACCTTCTATCTACTCTGTACCCATCTTGCACATAGCGATTCATTTATTTGTTTTCTCCCCTCTGGAATGTAAACTCTTTGAGAATACATTGGCTGTTTTTTGCCTTTCTGTGTATCTCCAGCACTTAGGACAGTTCCTTGCATTTGGTAAATTCTTAATACATCTACATTGGTTGATTGAATGACAATTGCCCTAGTTATTCCTCCTGACTTAACACACTCCCTACAACAATTTTAAACCTTCCCTTACCTCAAGTCCTCAATTCCAATCCCACCACTTTGCAAATGACCTTACCTACTTTAATAAGATTAAGGCTACACTTCACCCTCAAGATTCTAACCTCAGTCTTCTTTCTTTTACTGATCTATGTTTTGCACCTTGGGGCACTCCTCCACTATAAATGCTTTAATATTTTATCTATATTGAACACTTCTATATTCCCATTTCTCTTGAGCTCCAGTTCCAAATACTAACTTCCTTTTGGGAATTTCCATATTGATGTTGCACTGGCAGTTCAGATACTAAACTTATCATCCACACTATCCCCAAACTCATGTTTCCCCTCTTCTTCCCCTAAAACTCAAAACCTAACCCTCCTCTTTGTTTCTACTGACTATCCTACCAACTACCCAGGCTTGAACCTAGAAGTCACCTCTAACTTTTCTTTCTCCTTCACTCCTCAAAATTGATTATATCATTGCAATCTCTTCCCCATTATTCCCATTCTCTCCATTCAAACAGCACTACCCTACCCTATTTTAGACTTTCATTTCCTTTGTATTGCTTACAGACTATTGTGAGAACTATCTCTTAAATATTTCCCTTGTATCTCAGCATCTTCTCTTGCATAGAGTAGATACTAAATGTTTGTTGAAATTAATTACAAGTAATTTTATATACTGTACATCTATTTGAGTCCTACTCCACAGCCTATCCTTGATGTGGAGATGATGAACTCTAGACAACTGTGTCTATAGACCAAAAATTCTGGTAGGCCCTATCAAGATAGACAGGCTGAGCTTACATTGAAGACAAGGGATGGCAACCATGACTGTTGAGTGAGGATCAGTCAAGTTAAGTTCTGAGACGCCAATCACCCAAATGTTGGCTACCAGGAGATAATTCTTTTTTGGTCACAGCAGCTCATGAAGATTATCTATTAATGATTGCAATCTGCACTACTGAACAGAGTAAATAAATCAATAAAATTATAGTTCCTTAGATGTAGCATATATAACAAGTAGAGGCCATCTCTCAAAACATTTCTATGCTTTTTCCATCAGAAAGGAGTGGCCAAAATTGTTGAGTATACAACATTAAAGGGGAGGGATGGGTAATTCTCTTAATTCCAGTAAGTTCTTATACACTCCCCTCCCACACGATCTTGTATTTAACAATTTTGTATATTTGCCTTTGCTCATTTTACATTTATGCAATAGATATTTGCATATCTATTTGTTACCCCTTTCATTAGAATAAGCTTCTTTCTGAAAGGGGATTGTTTCAGTCATTAAATTTCTATCCATAGCACCTACTAGGAATTGCCTGGGACATAATATGGGCTTAATAAAAACTTGCTGACTGACTGATAGTATAAGGATGATTACAGAATTGAGAGTGCTAGAAATAGACCCAGACTTAGACAGTATATTCATTTCCATTCTGATTTACAGCACTGAAAGGAAAAAAAAAACCTATATATCCCAGTAGAACCTTACAAAGAAGAAAGTGGTTCTTCCCCAATCACATGTGCCCATTTAATGATTTCTTACATATATTATTAAAATACCACAGATTTTTCAAATTTGTGTTTATCTACATAAGTAGGGACATCTTGCCTGCTACTTTTCCATATGTCTACCAACTTTTTTTTTTTGCTACATCATATATCTCTAGTGCTTGGCATATATTAAGTGCTTAATAAGTTCTTATTGACTGACTGACTTTAAGATTCAACTGCTGACCGCAGGAACACAAAGTTAAGATTATTTTGCTTTTAAGAAGTGACCCTTCATTATACATCATTGTCTAAAATGCACAAAGAACAACAAAATCCATCCCATTTTAGAATTATTTTTCAACTGATGTGATTTTTAGGTATTGACTTCTGCCAATTGCAACCCAACCATGCTTTCCCTTTCTAGAATGCTTGTGAATATAAATTTTCCAAAGAGGATATATAAACACAGTGAAAGCCTTTCCCTAGATCTTTTACCATTCTTGGGGTACCAGCACCCCTTTATAAGCCACTTTCACTTAAGTCATCCTTGCCAATATGTTGCTGCTTTCTAATTCCCACATGTGACTTTCTAGTGACTTCTGGGCCATTCACAATTTTGATTCTTCATAGATTGAGTATATGGATATTAATCAGAGATTATCACAGGGAGATTATTGGTGTAAAAAAAAGATGAGTTTGGGTGTCAAAGCTTTTCCTATTCAGTTCTGGTCCAGGTTTATTGTTTATCTATAGGCAGCTAAGTGGATTGAGCACTTCACCTGGAATCACGAAGATCAGAGAGCCAACAGCGGAAGTAGTTAGTCCATTTAAAAATTACTCCTGAAATAAGTTTCTACTCCATCAAGATTCTCATATTAAAAATATATTTATGATCTGGGACATTTAATTCTATTTGTCTCGATGGCTTTGATTATATATGTAAATATATAAGCATATGTATATCCTATGAAAGGTAAAAATTATTACATGAATACAAAGTGCTAAAATTAAGTAAATGAATATTTTCTATTTTTTGCCTATAACACTTAGTTGGTCACATGGTAAAACTGATGAATAATTGATACATAGCCTGTTCATTCCAATAGTATCTTCATGATACCATGGGAAAGTGGAGGAATGAACCCAGTATGTTGAACAGACCTCTTATGGTGAATTTATAAGAGAAAAATAGCAATATTCACATAGGATAGCCAGGCACGTATGGGCTGTGATCAGCATTAGAAGGAATATCCATACAATGAAATTTGAGTATTACACTTAACATAATAGTGCACATATATCAAGTAGTCAACAAGTCTAGTAAACAAAGATAGATATTTAAATAATCAAAAACATCTGCTTTGTAAGGTTGAGAAATTAATAACTTAACCTTCAACCCAATTTCCATCCATCTGCTTCCTCCATTTTATTTCAAAGCTAATCAATGATGTTGTAAGGAGTCCCCAAATCATCCTGATTGAGTCCACTACATATTTATATTAAACAATGTTGGCTGACTACCCAAGCCCTCATAATAGCTATACCAAACATTACTCCTAGTTATTCAAGTGTTTGCCCTTCTGCCTGCCACCACGAAACTGAAACCTCCTTGGAAGCAGCACCAGTGTTTGTTTACCTTCCTATCCTTAGCTCTTTGAACAATGCTTCTCATTTAATAGGGGACTGATAATCTTGGTGAGTGGACACTGAGCCATTTTAATTTTAAAATAAGATAAAATATCAGATTTGAAAAGCATGTAGTCACTTTAAATGTATATACTAATTATAAGAACTTTTATTGAAATTCACAATAATCTGTAAGATTAAAAAGTCTGATTATTTTCATTTTATGAATAAGGAAACAAAGCGTTAAGAGTTTTTAACTTGTCAAATTTCACAGCTAGTATGAGGGCTGAGACTTGAATCCAGTAATTTTTGAAGCACTGAAAGAAAAAGAAGGAAGAAAGAGAAAAGAAGGAAGGAAGGGAAGGATAAAAAGGAAGAAAAAGAGAAAATAAATTTTTGAGCATCTACTTTGGAAATGTTACTAAGTTAAGCAGTCTGTACCCTTTTTAATAGTCATAATCCTCATGCTTTTTGTATTCTTCTAATATACTATTGTATTTCAAAGCAGGATGTCATCAATGCTATTCCCTCCATTGGAAAAGATTTCTATAGTTCCATATTCATTTGTTATTTATTTTCTCTCTGACCTACTTACAAAAATTTTATTGATATTTTGTTTTTATATTACAGACATTTATAGATTACACCCACTTCATGAAAGATCTCTTGTAATAAAGTAAAACAATTAAACAAAACTAAAAAAAATAGTAATCTCTTCTGAAAGTTCATGCAACATTCCATATCTGTAGCACTCCTAGCATTCTATTATAAAAGTATTTTTAAAGAAAAGCAATCTATTTTTTCTCCCTCTTGCCTCCTACCCCTCTAAAAAAGGACAAAAGAAAGAAAAGCAAATTATTTGCAACAGATATGCATCATCAAGCAAAACAAATTCCTTTATTGGTCACATACAAAACTATATCTCATTTTGTACCCTAAATCCATCACCAATCAGGTATATATTATATTTTATCATCAGTCCTTTGAAATATTGGATGGTAATTCTATTGATCACAGTTCTTAGAGCTTTCAAAGTCATTTGTTTTATGGTGTTGTTCTTATATGTTCTGTAAGTTCTTCTGGTTCTGCTTATTTCATTTTTCAACATTTATAAATCTTCAAAATTGTTCATTTTTTATTATATTGATGTTACTGTATAATTTGTTCTTGTTTTGATTATTTCATTCTGTATTAGTTCATACAAGTCTTTCCATCTTTTTGAAATCATCTCTTTCCTCATTTCTGACAGCACAATAGTACCCCATTACATTCAGAAGCAATAACTTAGTCATCAGTCAACTGATGAGTATCCCTTTAGTTTCCAAGTTTTCTTTTTTGCCACCACAAAAAAGCTGGTGTATATATTCCTCTTTCTTTGATCTCTTTTGGCTATATTTCCAGCAGTGGTAGAGAAGTGTCAGAAGACATGCTTTAATATTAACATGTTTAGTAAAATTTTGTGTATAATTCCAAACTGCTTTCCAGAAGAGTTATACCCATTCACAGGTCAACCAGCAGAATAACAATGGGCCTGTTTGTCCATAATCCCTCTAACATATAATTTTCCTTTTTTTGTTTTCTTTGCCACTTTGATGGTTGTGAGGTAGAATGCCAGAATTGCTTCAATTTGTGTTTCTCTAGTTAGTAATATTGGAACATTTTTTTTCATATAGCTATAGATAACCTGGGTTTTTTCCCTTGAGAAATTTCTGTTCATAGCCTTAGACTACTTTATCTGTTGGGTAATAATGGCACATACTCAAATCAGGGGTGTGTGTGTGTGTGTGTGTGTGTGTGTGTGTGTGTGTGTGTGTGTGTGTGTGTGTATTTTTGAAAATGAGACTTTTATCAGAGGAACTGGCTGCAAAGTTTCTCTTTTAATCTTAGCTTTATTGGGCTTATTTGTGCAAAACCTCTTGGGATCTTCCTCACCCAATTTCACTACTGCATTTTTATGGGAGCAGAATTCAATATATTAGACCCTGCTTTGATTATGCTCCACTGCTCTTTAGGACTTATATTATGACAACACACTGTATATAATAAGTGATATTTATATGGTACTTTAAGTTTCAAAAAGTTCTTGATGAGCAATATCTCATTTGATAATAAACTAGTAAGTTAAGCACTACAGATATTATTCTCCCCATTTCATGGATGAGGAAACTGAGGCTCAGAGAGAGGTTAAGTGATTATTAAGTGTTAGAGGCAGGATTGTGTTGTGATTTCAGGATTTCTCCTGATTTCAAGACTAGTGATATTACCCTAAATTAATGATGATGCTTTGATACTTTAGTCAAGATATTTTTTCTATAGTTGACAAAATTAAACTTACTGAAATATTTTTAGGAGATTAAGTAGTTAACAGACTTCTGTTAATACTAAATTATTATTCATGTTTACAATAAGCAATACAAGTGTAAGCCTAATGAAACAATTCATTGGCACATAGTACCTTTATATAGGCAAGCAATCTGACATTCTTTTACTTGTGTACATACATACACATGTATACGTACATGTACAGACACATGCATGTACACGTGTGTATACACACATATATCTTATATTTAATGTATAATTATGTAGACTAAGCTGAAATTGGAGAGCTAGCATGGCATAACAGAATGATGAATTAGAGTCAGAAGAACCACATTCATTCAAGCCTGGATCTTCCATTAAGATACAGTATCCTCCTATGAAAGAGTATCTTTAACCTATAGTTCCACATTGAACAAATGAGAACACATGTGAGAAATAAGGTGACAGTAGATACAGTGCTATGTTTGGAGTCAGGAAGACTTGAGTTCAATCTGGCCTCAGATACATCCCAGCTGTATGGCTCTGTGCAAATCACTTAACCTTTTCAGTCTCAGTTTTCTTATCTACAAAATAATATAGCATCTACCTCCCAAGGTTGCTGTGAGGATTAAATTACATATATATATATATATATATATATATATGTATGTGTGTATACGTATGTATGTATGTATATATATACATACATACATACTATATATACATATATATCACTTTGCAAAGTAAAGTGACACATAAATGCTAGTTATTATTGTTAATTTTTAAAAAATTATATGACAAAAGGGTATCCTATGGTCTGAATTCATAATTTTTATTTTAGAACAGAGAATTAACTCAGAAAAATAGGCTGGGCAGTTAAAGGCACCCAGGGAATTTTGATGCATGCAGTTGGAGAGGGAGAATTTATTTCACTCCTATATGAACATGGATCTCAAGAGAATTCCCAGAAGGTAGCCATTAATCCAGGTTCAGTATAGATCTATTCCTTTTCAAGCCCTGAGATGCCTGTAAACTAATAGTTCCAATTGGTTATGATTAAGAATCAGAAAACTTAGAGCCAGAAAGGATCTTAGAGATCTTGAGGCAAGTCACAGAGAAGTGACTTGCCCAAGGTCACTCAGGAAATTAATGTCAGAGCCAAGACAAGAATCCATATCTAGTGATTTCTCTTTCTCCCCTATCACAAAATTACAACGCTACCTACAGTAGTCCCATAGCAATTAAAATGTATCCTGAGATTTCATGGTTCTCCATAGGTATCTTGAAGCATGATCCACATTTATCACATGACTCAGCTAAAAGGGCTGAGATAATAAAAATACATGAAGAAATATTCCTAAACCTGAGTCCCACAAGTTTTTTTTTTTAAAATTAAAAAGAACTACTTTTGAATTTATTCAATGCTGTGAGATCAGAAGGTAGGGGTGTGGTTAACGAGTAGTGGTAATGAAAGGGTAGAAAGCTAACAGCACATGTGTGTATGTGTGGGGAGGATGTGGTTTAGTACAAAGATTTTGCTTTAGAGTGATAGGCATTTTAAGTGGGAGGGTAAAGTCTGACACTACCTGCAAGGCTCCTTGCATTGTAATGGACTGGAGGTGAACGAAATTCTTTGACAATGTAAAATTATCTAGGATATCAACCACGAACAGAAAGTGTTCTAGTTCTCCAAATACAATTTTGCCCCAATTAAGCTATTTCAAGACCTTAGTGCGTACCGCCTTCTGACTCTTTCATAGTCTCCAATTTTCTTATTCTGTCTTTAGCCTAGGAGAACCAACCCCCAAGATTACTTACATAGTCTTTGTTCCTCCATACAACTTTCAGAAGATACTGTACTCCTATGGGTCTAAGGAGAAAGGATTGATCTATTAGATATGTTTCTCTTGGCTGCTGATGTGGAGAAAGGTAAACCTGAGAGAATCAAGTGCAATTTAGGGGAACAAAATTTCATCCACCAGCTGCTGGTAAGAGGTATAATGGTGTTTCGACATTCTGCTTTCAATAGAACGTTATTTATGCTCTTCCCAAACCTTTAGAGAAGCTATTAGAATTGCTCCTGGCAAGCTGAGAAGCCTATTCAAGGGGTAGAGAGAAAAATTAAATTGAATGTTTTATTTCCTCAAAACTATAGGTAGAAAAGGGGCAACTTTTCAGGACATATGCTAATGCTATCACAGCCAGGATCAACATTCAGAGATTCAAAAAAGAGAATGACAAATTTATGAAGCATGGTGATAGCTCTTCTGATAGATTAAAGAGGCAACATGAAGTAATGGAAAGATCCTTGATATTCTAGTCAGAAAACCTGAGTTCAAGTCTAAGCTCTGACACTGTGCGACTGTAGGCAAGTTATTTGAACTCCATAGTCCTAAAAAGTCTTACTCATCACAAGACCGATACATACATTTTAATGGGAGTGCTTTGCAAACCTTAAAACTGTTTCACAAACATGAACTATAAGGACTGTAATAGTAAAATAAATCCTGAAAATAGAAAATCATGAAAAGCTCATGAAAAGGGCTTTGTGGCTGGCACCTAAAGTAACAAGGAGTTGAGGATGAAAGAAAATAAGATATAATGAAATATACATATGCCAGAAAATGTGACGTGTTATGAGTTCTTTTTCCTTTTAGAGATGGATATATTTGTTTAATACTAATAGCTTTATATACCATGATTTTTAAAATAGCTATCATGAAGAAAAGATGGGATAAATAGATCATGATGACTTAAATTAAAAATGTATAATAGATTTATGTGTTTATAAACATTGTATGTTCATAGGTGATTGTAAAAAATTTAGCTACCAAATATGTTTCTTAATGTAACTGAACAAATCAATGGTAAATGGAGTTCTGTCATAGTTGTTAAATGGTAAACAATTGTTTGAGCTCCAGCATAACAAATGTTAATTCAAATCTACTTTAAAGAGTTTTGTAATAAAATTCATACAGTTCACCAAAAGATATACAGAAAAATGGTCCTATTTTGCTTATTGCCTCTCAACTGTCGAAAAGAAAAAAAAATCCATCTAATTGCATAGAACAAAATACTGCCTTAAAGGTTCTGCTTCAACAAAGACACTTACTATGTCAAAATCATACAAATTCCTTTATCGACATAACACCTAACTTTGATTAATATCTGATGATTAATATCAATCAATCAATAAAGCATTAAAACATATATTCATCAAAGTTATTTTCTACCATGATGTAAGATATGAAGTACTGAGGACAAATGGAAGACACATTCCCTACACAGATGGTCATAGCCACGACTTGCTCCTATTTGCATATAATACCATGCTAAGTCCTAGAACACTGAAAGAACCCCCCAGACAAGATCCATCATCATTTGATAATTTCCCCTAAGTAGCCAAACAAGACAAATCAAGTGGATGAAAAATTCTGTAATACAAACCATGAAATGCATTTGGATGGACAAACCATTGATACATGTATCTTCGACAGATGCCACATATGATCAATGAGTTGGCCCAATTTGTAATAGGAGAAGAGCAAGTTGGATTGGTTTGGAGATACTGTACAATGCATTTAGAAAATCTTAACATTTTTTCCTCAAGTTTTTTTTTAATAACATACTTCTACTGGTGCTGCATGCTTTGAATTGTAAAACCACTAAATTAACTTTGAGGGGCAGCCATTTGGCAATAGAAAGGTGCTTGGATAAGCCCAAGCAGTCTGCAACACAGTATACATAAAGAATCGAATGTGAGAAAGCCTTGTAAAGGAAGTCAGAGAGATGTATTACTGGGGGATAAAATGTTCTGTTCCCATAGTCAGCAAGGCATAACTGATAGGCAGCCTGTGTGTTCCAGTGATATGTTTGTATTGTCAAGAGATCTACAGGACAGCCCCCAGCACACAAGGTAGGATTCCTCCCTTTCACCAGACAATGTTAGGAGAAAATACACAAGATTTGCACACAGGATAGGCAGGTTTTGATGGTATATAATTCACTGACATTACCTGTATCAGTGAAATCATAGATCCAAAAAATGTATATGAATATTTTAAACTCCTCACTTATAAAGATATATCCCCCACAATGATCTCTAAGAGCATGTGTATTCTTCAACATAATCAGATAAGCTTCAATTTTATAATGAAACTAAAAATTGCTTGCTGCATTCTATGTGCATAAACAATTTACTAGTAGTAATTACACTGACAAACTTCTAAAAGAAGAAAATCAAAAGAGGAAGCTACAATTTAACTAATGTTGACTGGAACAGTAAATTTAGGGCCTCTTATTAAATTTTTATTCTTAAACACCTTTTTCTAGTCACACCGAGTATTATGAAAGTCACCTTTCCTATATGTCTAAAAAGATGTTTAATTTATTCAGAATTAAAAATGACAATAGCATTTAGTTCATTTGTGGGTCACTATCAATCAAGATAGCATCACACATGGGGGAAAATATTCCCCTCTAAACCACTTGAAAAATTCAAGTTACCTTCTTTATCAAAGTTGAAATAACAGCACAAATGGTTAAAGTTTGAAATAACCCTGTAGCCCTCAAAAACATCTAAAATATTTCACCAAAGTTTGAATTTAACAGGTTTTTACAAAAAAAAATTAAGTCTTATTTGTCTCTTATGTGTGAGTGAATCTTTCAGACAGCTTAGGTGGCTCCAGAACTGAACCTAGAATCAGGAAAGTCTGAGTTCAGATGTGGCCTCAGGCACTTACTTGTGTTACTCTGGGCAAGTCACTTAAGCTTTATCTTCCTCGGTTTCCTCATTTGTAAACAGGGATAATAATAGCATCTATGTCCAACAGTTGTGTGGATAAATTTATATAATACCTATAAAGAACTTGGTAAAACTTAAAGTGCTTCACAAATGCTAGATATTATTAAGAATAAAAAATCTGAGTATTTAAGTAATTGAGTATTTAAAGTAAAGTACTATTCAAGAAGAATAATAAAAAGAGGTAGAAAAAAGCAGGAGAGAGGACATTTGGGAATCATGAAATTATGTCCTGTTGTCTGATGTATAAAAAACAAAGCAGCAGGAAAGCAGAAGTAGCAGAAAATAAAAATGATAGCAGGTATATTTAATAGAAATCATACACACTGGAAGAGATGACTTTAAAAAAAAATCTGGACTAGTCAATGTAAAATAAAGTACTAACCTGCTAGTTATCTCCTTCTCCTCTGTCAAAAATCCTGTCAGCTGCCAAGGTGATAAGGTGGGCAGTGTAAAGAAGATACTGAAGGCTTAAGCTTCTTAATGTACCAAGAATCAATCCCATGAAAGCAAACAACTTTAAAAGGAGTAGTATGCATTTAGGAAATCTCTCAAACCCCCTTCCTCTGCCCTTCTCTCACCACCCCCACCTCCCCCTTGCTTAGCTTGAGCTGGAGCTACTACTCAAGTTTTCTCACCCTAATGACCCCTGAAGCAGCCCTGAGGGATTGCAAAACAAGGCCGTTACACAAGGCAGCTTGCTAATTGAGAAGTTGATCAGGGGTAGAGAAATCCTGCTTTACCACGTTAAGTGTCGAAATCAAGCATGACTAGATTGACGTCGCCAAATCACTGTCTGGGGGCCACTCCAAGCCAGAAGCAGCAGGGCTTTTCACACCTGATAGGCCCTCACTCTATCTACATCAAGTCACATTAAGAAAGGAATGTATTACCGAACTGCAGCCTGTGCCTCTTAAGAGCATTACTTGTACTGTTTAATTGCTGCTTCGGAGCTCCCCCAAAGTAGCAAATGTGTCCGAGTGTTATAACTGTATTTTCCCTGCTACCTTAAGTTACCACACCCTTCCCTAATTTCACCAATTTGATATATACAAACTTTTTCAGGTTTTTCTGGGAGGGAAGCAGGGGGTGGTTGTGGTAGAGCATGTTAGAATTTTACAAATGTTTTTCTTTGCACTAACCTGAATTACACACCTAATCCAAAAGAGAACCTAAGGAATAGTTCTTAAAAGATTAAAGAGAACAGATGTCAAATTCAAGTTGCTATATAGATGTGGAAAATGATAGTCAGTGGGGGAAAAAATTGTTAACTACTGCTGTGGACAAGTGCAGATGCACATGCTAAGAAAGGAGACATTTCATTTGCTGGAGCTCCCAGTCATGGAACTACTCCTAAAATCCATTGTGTTGCTATGTGACAGATGGCACAGTAGAGATTACTGATGGTACAAACTGGCAAGCTTATATTACTTTGTATTTATCTAGTGTGTGTTTCTGATGAATTCGAGACATTTAAACAATATATGATGGTCTAAACACACACACACACACACACACACACACACACACACACTTACATAAAGGACTATAATTGATTCCTTTTCCTGGTTCCAACACTACGTGCCCTTAGATCTGTCTTACCTCCAAAATGGGTATAATGCCACCCCTTGCCCTCTACGTTCCAGACATCAAGTGAATGTGCTTTAAGTAACTAATATCCAAAATTGCTCTTTTGCATTCTATAGAGAAAAGTGTTATATAAATACATTTTTAAAACCACCTTTCCATGGGAATTGGCAAGTCTTTACACATTCTATAAATGGAGAAACTGAGGCACAAAGATTATGTGACTCAACCAAGATCCCATAGTCAATTACAGACACAGATAGAAATATAGATGAGTCCATGTCTTCAGACACCCATGTTAGTGCTTGCTACAGATGACATATCTTCTCCTAACCTTATCTGATACCTTGTAGAGTAAAACTGGTAGCAAAAGTAACAAAAAGAAAAAAAGGAATAATTTCTTACCTAACCAAAGATGACATATAACAATAAGGTTACATGAATTAATAGTCAGAACACTAACAAGTTATAATCTAAATTTACAGAGCAATATTTGTCATGTTTTATAATAAATAATTCAACATCTTTTTTCTTACAATTATAAGATGTGAAATCATATACACACTCACCTTCCACCTCCACAGACTTGAGCATTTGGAACACATTACTGAACTGTAAGGTGCAGCTGAGTGGCTCAGTGGATGGACCGCTGGCCTGGAATCAGGAAGACCCAAGTTCCAATAAGGCCTCAGACACTTACTAGCTGTGTGGCCCTGGACATTTCACTTAACCCTGTTTGCCTAAGTTTTCTCACCTGTAAAATGAGCTAGAGAAGGAAATGGTAAACCACTCCAAGTATCTTTGCCAAGAAAACCCCAAACAGGGTCACAAAGAATTGGAAACAACTGAAGAATAAGAGACTTTAACATACAGAAACAGTAACATTTTCCATACTAAAGACGGGCTTAACCAAAAAAAATGGGGAAAAATAAGTAACCAGAATTTAGGAAACATATAAGGCAAATGTCATGAAAAAGTACTTTGCTTCTTTAAAAAAACAGCCTTACTTCCATATGGATTTATAGAAAATGGATAGAATGATCATTTTAGAACACATGCAGTATGCGGGTATAAGTAATCTCTACCCAGTTAAATTATAATTTAAAAATAGGAAGATACTAGATTATACTTTCTCGGCAACTGATGTTGAATAGATTTTTCTTAATATCCTTCCATCCAAAAAAAGAAATAACATGATCTTATATCTTGTAAGGTCTCACAAAATTTAAGCTTCAATTTGAAATATACTATATTAGACATAAGAAAAATACTCTGTAGAAACTAAAATTAAATCATTTAGAAACTATGATAAAAATCACTATTTAGGTTTAATGATCATGAAAGGAAACTAGTCTTCTATCACCTAGTTTAAGAACAATCCATTAAAGACAAAAATTTAGTGAAAATATATTGAATCCTTTTTATAACACATTACTTTACAGGGTGAATTCAGCATAAGGTGGGACATTCTTAGACACTGTCCTGGATAGCTTAATTGCTAAAATACCCAGAGAGTTTGCCATTCTTATATAAGGCAATATAGATTCTGAACACAACTATATTAAGACTCTGGAGTATGTATTTTATGCTGAGATTTTCATATCACAATACAATTAAAATATTCCACACCTCATTTGATTAAATTATACCATTCCTATAACACATCATTACCCTGTTTCCATATTTTTAGGTATCCTCTGTTTGGATTAGGGAATAAAATAACTAATATCTTCTGGTTCATAGTGCATCCTTTAATTATCCTTGGCTGCAGACAGCCTCAGAGTCAGAAACACCTAAGAGTGGCCATATATTGGATATGTGACCCTGGGCAAATTATCTCAAAGAGAGTTGCTAATCTGCACTGATATAAGAAAAGTCTCTTTACTGGGAGTTCTACACCAGTTAAACCAGAAATCTAGCCCGTATTTTTTAAATGGAAAGACTATTTGATAATGACGCAACTCTAGAGGAGCTGTTACAGATGACAGACACCTTTCTCATCTTGAAGTGTCACTTTACAGGTGCCTGCCTTTGGAGGTTCATTTAAAATTCCATCTCTTCCCTGAGTCTATAACTCCAGCCAATATGACTCTCCTCTTCTAGCAACCAGACTCTCAAAACCCTGATGATTTGTAACTGCTTGTACTTTGTCACATTCAATTAAGCTCCCTTTCGTTTACTACTTTCCCCAAACAAGATAAGTTCCTTGAGGGCAAGAATTGTATAAAAGCCTTTTGTTTCTTCTAAAGCATCTACAAATCACAATAAGAAGCATAAAGTGTTCAATACTTGAACCAAAGACATACAGGTCTTCTAGAAGGGAGTGCTTGAGGGGTCTGTTTCTAGATTTCAGGGCATCTGAGAACTTAGATAGAAAAGAAAATTACATTTTAATTTTTATTCACCATTAACCTAAAATTTAGCATTTCCTTCAATTATGAGTGTAAGCATAGACATTACTCTGGGAAGGGGGGTTCAAAAGCTTCACCAAATTGCTAAAGGGATACAGGACCCAAAAAAGTTAAAAACCCCTGCTTTAAGTTGATTCTGGTCCCCTGATTTCCTTCTTTCCTAATTTTTATCTTCAATATAACTGCAAGGATACAGATAAGCATTTCTTTACCCAATTTGGCCAGGTGGGTACATGAATTTTCATATCTAAATGACAGAAGCATTAAGAAAAAGTTATTTCATGTTGTGGTTTGGAACGTGAGATATTATGAGCTCAGTGTGTAGAGAATTAAAATATAATACCAGCTATCTTAATGGCACAGGAAAAAAACACTAATAATAACTGATTTACAATTACAGGCTATAGTAAATAGTTGTGTTAAACTCACAGTAATCCAAATTCTGATCTTTTCACTCTGTATATCAATTATTCTTTTTGTTAGCATTTTATCATAACAAATTTTTATATCCTTTTTAGCACCTACTCCGTCAAGGGCAGACTTAGTTGGCACAGTGGATAGAACACTGGGCTTGGAATCAGGAAGACTCATCTTCATAAATTCAAATCTGGCCTCAGATACTTTACTAGCTGTGTAACTCTGGGCAAGTCACTTAATCCTGTTGGCCTCAGCTCCTCACCTGTAAAAATGAGCTGGAGAAGAAAATGGCAAAGGGCTCCAGTATCTTTGCCAAGAAGACCCAAAAATGGGGTCATGAAGAGTCAGACATGACTGAAACTTCACACCAAAAACATTTCTGCATAATTCTTCCCTTTCTCTGAGACCTATCTCTTATAAGAAAGAATATAAAAGAAAGTAAAAAGGGGGGAGAGAAAAAAATTCAGCAAAATTAATCGACATATAGAAAAATAAATCTGACATCACGTAATAGATTTCCACGTAAGTGTATTTCTACCTCTCCCAAGGGGAGGGAAACATTGTCTTTTCACATCTGTTTTTTGGGGCCAAACTTGGCCAGTATAATTTCACAACAATCAGTTTCTATTGTTTTGTGGTTCTTTCCATTTGCTTTTTTATATCATTGTGTGTTGTTACTGACTCTCCTTAATTAACTTTGTATCAATTCATGTAAATCTTTTTATGCTTCTATACATTCATCATTCTCCTGATTTCTTAACAGACCAATAATATTCCATTACCTTCATGTACCACAATTTGTTTAGCCATTTCCCAATTGATAGGAATCTACTTTCCTTTTAGCTCTTTGCTACCACAAAAGTGCTATGATCAGTATTTTGATTTATATGAAACCTTTATTTTTTGTCAAAGAACTTAGGGTATGTGCCTAGCAATAAAATCTCTAGATCAAAGGTTATAAACATTCAAAATTGCTTTCTAGAATGGCTGCTGCAATTCACAGTTCTGAATCAAGTCCTAATCTTCCCACAACTCCTCTAACACTGAATATTCTCCACTACATTTTCTTTGCCAATACGCTGGGTGTCAGGTAAAATCTCAGCTTTGCTATGATTTACATGTCTTAGTAATTTGCAACATACTTTCATGTGGTTTTTAATAGTTTGTAATTCTTTTGAGAAGTGTTTGTTCATTGGCTTTCACCACTTATCTATTGGGGAATGCCTTTTATTCTTTTATATTTTGTAGCTGTCTACACAGCTTTAATATACAACACTTATCAGAGATATTGACACAAAAGTTCCTCCCTCCCCAGGTTACCTTTTCATGTTCCTATGCTAGGTATATTAGTTTCATTTTTGCGAAAAGCATTTAGATTTAATGTAAACAAATTATCTTCATATTTTTATAATTGCCTTTATCTCTCACTTGGTTAATAATTCACCTTTTACCCATATCTGTGAAGAATACATATTCTACTTTTTTCCTAATTTTTCATGACATTATCTTTAATGATCAGTTCATGTATCCATTATAGACTTACTGTGGAATATAGAATAAAATGTTGGTTGAAGTCATTTTTTTTTGCCAGGCTGTTTTCCAACTTCTCCAGCAGTTTATTATCAAATAGAGAGTTACTTCCTAAATAACTTATGTTTTGGGGTTGATTGAACAATGGCTTATTAAGTTCAATTATTTCTTGTTCTTCCTTGTCTACACTTTCAAAATGTACAATGCTTTTTTTTTAAAAATTCAGTACACCAAATGGTTTAAACTGCTACTTTATAATATACTATGAAATCTGGAAGTGAAATTCCCCTTTCATTCTTTCTTTTATTTCATTGTTTCCAATGACATTCCAAAATCATCTATTTCTCCTAAGGAATTTTATTATTATTTGATCTATTTCAATAAGGCATCCCTTATACTATGA
Source organism: Trichosurus vulpecula (assembly GCF_011100635.1). NCBI lineage: Eukaryota > Metazoa > Chordata > Mammalia > Diprotodontia > Phalangeridae > Trichosurus > Trichosurus vulpecula. The sequence goes on along the minus strand of NC_050577.1, from coordinate 188,023,375 downwards.
TTAGGATGTTGCCAAGTCTATAAATTTATTTTGGCATTACTGTCATTTTTGTTATGCTAGCATAGCCCAGTCATGAACACTGAATATCCTTAAATTATCTATGTTGTCTTATTTTTTAAGGAGTATGATGCAACTGAATTCACATAGATATTAAGTATACAGTTGTAGATTAACACCCAAACATTTTATGTATTTTGCAGTTTTGGAATGGGAATTTCTATGATTGCCTCCTACATCAGTACTACATAGAAATATTATTTCTTTTTGTGGGTTTATTTTGTAGCTTCTAACTCTGTCTCTATTAATTTCTTAGCTGATTCCCTAGGATTTTCTAAGTAAATCATCATGTCAACAGCAAACAGGGATAGCTTTATCTCCCCTTCATATAGCTTTTTTGCCTTTAATGTCATTTCTTATGCCTATTATTACTATTTCTAGAACTACATGAAATAATAGCATGTAAACTACACTGTATGAAGGTTGCCATCCTTCATTAACAGTTGTAAATCAGTATAGTTTTGGTTGTATTGGAATAAGTCCTATTAGTTCATTGAAAGATCCTATTAAGAAAGCACAAAATGGTAATTTCACTTGAAATTATAAAAAAGCCACCCTACAATCCTTCAATCTGTGTTTTGCTTGTGTATTATTACATTCATATTCATGATTGAAGGTATGTGACTTTTTCCACCAAAGTGCCATTAACTATGGTTTCAAGAAGCCTTTTTTTTGTTGGCTTATTTTTAAAAGCACTGATTATAAAATTCATAACCTACTATGTGAGTTTAAGAACAATTCATATTTTTTTCTGGAACTTTTACATGAAATTAATGTGACAGATACCTGAAATTTCTAATTTGTTTATAGGAATAATCATAGAGGTTTTGTATTATTATATTTTGCTGTTATTATATGTATAATACACATTATATGTAATAAAAAGGCACATTGAAATTGTGTTTCTTTTAAATAGTTCTTAGAAGATTTGAACTAGAGCCTATTAGAGCTGGAAAGAAATTTATAAGTCATTTAGGTCAAAGCTGTCAAACTCAAGGTCTACCAGCTGCATCCAGTTCACAACATTCCCCAGTGTGGACCGAACCAGATTAAATTGTAATTAGGAAATACTTAACAAAATAAAGTACAATAAAACAAATATTACACTGTAAAACTAAGTTAATAAGAAACCCCCAAGGATCCTTATGTACAGTTTAGTGGCCCTCATTTCTATTTGAGCTTGATACCACTGATCAACTGAACTCTCTTGTTCCATAGAGGAGAAAACGGAGGCCCCAGAGATGGATGATGATTAATCAAAAATAACCATAGTTAATAAGTGGCATAACAAGGATTCACACTTATGTTCAGTATCATAAATTAAGAGCTGGAAGGAACTTTAGAGGTCATTTGGTCTAACCCCCAAATTTTATGTTTGAAGAAACTGATATCCATAAGAGTCAAATAACTTATTCGGGGCTATTCCTGCCATTATTCCATTCTGTCTCTTTTTGAAAGAGGCACTAACAATCAGTGGATCTAGAGATATTTGGGAAATGTGAAAACAATTAATTTTTAGTAGGTCTGACTTTATTGACAAGAAACAAATCAAGTTTTCTTTGATAGGTAGTATATAAAATTCATGGATTTATGTTAGAATAGCAATTTAATAAATCAGAACTTACAGCCCAAAAGAGACTAAAATTTGAGTGGGAATATTTTTCCCCTTTCATACTGGTAATATCAGATTCAATAAATCTGAGAGAGTTCACAGCACTACCTCATGCTTAAGTACAGTAATGACTAAAAAGACCAGAATATCTGGTGATAGGAAACACAAACAGAGCTAGAGTACCACAGCAAAGTCTCAACCAGATAGTTTTATAAGGACAGGATAAGCAGTTCTTCTACTTGTCACCCTTCATTGCTTATTTCCCTATAGTACTGATGTGATACGTCCACAGTAGGGGCTCTATTTATGCTTTTAAGTGTATATTTTTAGTCAACATTCTAATTTATGAGATAAACAGTTTGTGTTAGAGTCTATCCTAGGAACTTTAGGGAATGTTTTTTGGCAAAAGAGTCAATAAATAGCACAACAATTTACCAAGTCAATACTTAGTGTGCATCTTCTCTGTTTAGGGCATAGCACCAAGCACTGTGCAATGATAGAAGAAATTAAAAAGAAAAAGTAAAATGTGGTCTTTACTCTTAACCAGTTTAAAATACAATTGGGGCAAGATGACAAACATGAGACTTGTATATCATTGTATACTAGATTGGGATTCACAAGCTAGTTGATAATACCATTAATTGGATTTTGGTAATTTGAATTACTGAATGCAAAGAAAGGTCAATATGATACTTCAATTTCATCTTGAAGATAAGTGTCCAGTATAGTGTGCCAAGGATCTCTCCTTGGTTTTGATCTATTCAACATTTTTATCACTGACTTGGATAATAAAAGTATTTTTCAAATTTGCAGATGATGCAAAGATGGAAGGGAGAATTAACATGGTAATACTTGATAAACAGTCCCAAAAGACAGACTTGAACTTTCAGCTGAGATGAAGATAGAATCTAATAGAGATAAATGTAATGTCAAAAAATCAATGCCAAGAACTGTGTGTAGGTATATAGGTAGGTGTAGTTCTTCTGAAAAAGATCTGGGGGCTTTAATGAGCTGTCAGGTCTTAATCTCAGGTTTCACTGGGAAGCAATGACAAGATCAAAGAAAAAGGAAAAGGAACCATATATACAAAAATATTTATAGCAGCTCTTCTTGTGGTGGCAAACAATTGAAAATTGAGGGGATGTCTATCAAATAGGAAATGGCTGAACAATCTATGGTATATGACTGATGAAATACTGTTGTGCTGTAAGAAATGATGAACAGGATGATTTCAGAAAAACCTGGGAAGACTTATATAAGCTGATGCACAGTAATGTGAGAAGAACCAGAAGAACTTTGTAGCAATAGTGTAACAATAATCAAATATGAAAGACTTAGCTATTCTGATCAAAACAATGATTGATGACAATCATGCAAAGGATTCATGATAAAAAATGATATTCACCTCAGAGAGAGAGAACTGAAGACCTCTGAGAGCAGACTAAAGCATATGTGTGTATACATATATATGTGTGACTACATATATGAATATGCATATATGTGCATATATGTTTACTTTCACTTTATTTTTTAATTTTTAAAAGATGGCTAATATGGAAATGTTTTACGTGACTTCACATGTATAGTAGGTAACATATGCCTTGCCTTCACAATGGGTGAGGAAGGTGCTGGAGGGAAGGAGAGAAATTAGAACTGAAATTTTAAAAAAACGAATGCTAAAAAAATGATCAAGACTAATGAGGTCACAGTCTCAATGTTTTCAGCCCTGCTGAAATCACACCTGTTCGGTTTTAGGTAGCATATTTTTCAGAAGGGCATCAATAAGCTGGAGACTGCCCGCTGGGCAACTAGGTTGGAAAGGGACTTGGGATCATGCCATGTGAGGATCAGTTAAAGTAACTGGAGGCCTTTTGCCTGGAAAAGAGAAGTTTCAGGGGGAACATGAAGCAGCTTTAAGTTTCTAAAGGGCTGTCATGTGGAAAAGTAATTAGACTTATTCTATTTGGACCCAGGAGGTAAGCTAAGAGTAATGAGTTGAAGTTGCAAAGACGATTTGAGCTAGATACAAGGAAAAATGTCCTAACAAAACTGTCTCAGTGAAACTGGCTTCCTTACTATTCCTCACACTAGACACTCCATTTGCAGCTCCAGGCAATTTCCCTTGCTTCTTCATAGATTCCTCATCTCTACCACCAAAATACACAACTCCCCACTTTCTTTTCCATTGCCTCCCCAAAATGCCCCTAGGACAAAATTCATTCTTCAGCTGCACTTTAAAAGCCCTGCAAGATCTGGTTCCAGCCTACCTTTCCAGTCTTATTTTGAGTATCCTCCTTCAGGCATTCTACATTTTACCCCAAATGATCTACTTGCAGTTCTCTGAACCCAGTGTTCCATCTCCCACCTCTTTGGCATTACAAACCTGTCATATTGTCATGCCTGCCTAGAATGTACTACTTTTTTTTTTAACTGTTGTCTCTTGAAATCCTTGGTCCTTCTTCAAGACTTAACTCAGATGCTATCACCCTTAGGAGGCCTTTTCTGATCTCCCTGGTTATCACCATTTTCTTCCACCTCAAATGAATTATCTCATATTTATCTGAGTAAATCTTATGTTCTCCAAGTAGAATATACATTCCTTGAGAGCAGGTAATATTTTTCATTTTGACTTCACATTCCTAGTTTGTAGCACAGCATATTGTATTTAGTAAGTGCTTAATAATTCCATCTTAAATTCTAAAACAATAAAAAATTAATGCCAAGAAACACTGTCAAAGACATTGCAAAAGTAGGTATACTAAAATAACCAGCTAATAGATTACTTAGAACCAACAAAGTACGCTTTGTGTAGCTGTTCCTGAAAATTAAGTTGGTCACTCAAGAATTACATCTCATCATGTTATTCTTACAGAGTCATGACAAAGAACAGAATTTCAATTCAAAAATGTAATAAGATATCACAAACTACACATGTAAATCTTCTGTTAATATTAATTTATTTTCTAAAATGAGAAAGTTATTTAGGGCTAAACAAAACATGAAAGTTTATGGATGATAGAAATTTCAGCATAGGAAAATACCTGGATCAATATTATGCAGTATGCTCTTTAATTTTTTTTAAAATAGCAGCTAAAATTTTGAGATTTTATTTATACATTAACAGGAGCCAAAAAGATAATATTTCCTATTTTTCAATACTTGGATCCTTCTATGATTTCATAGATACGAATATTCCCTCCAATACAACATATCACAATACATTCATGTACTCTCCTTCTGTGTGACTCTTACTCTTTCACATATCCTCAAAGGGGATCTACCTGGTATTCAAAGTTCCCCTCTCTAGATCTCGTGACACTGAAGGGATCCCAACAGAGCGCATGGGCTATCTATTGACCATCTCTCATTCTTGCAACATCACTTCCCCCACTACTTCCTCAGCATTCCAGTCCTGCGTTTGACAGTATCCTTTGTCCTGAGCTATTCTTCCTAGGTCATTTACTGTAACCTAACATCTGGCACATTTGATGACTGGGCAACGTGAAGCACTAATTCTTCATAAATTTCTATGATTGCCATGTAGCTTCACCAGAAAATTATTTTTATTTCAGGAAGGATATTGGAGGTATTAAGAATACTTCATAATTTTCCAGGATTAATATACCTCACAATTCTTCCTCTTCAATTCTAGGGCATGCTCTTTGCACACTGACTACAGTATTCAGGATCTCTCTCTCTCTCTCTCTCTCTCTCCACATGCGCACTCATGCGCGCACACACACAAACACACACACACACGCACACCTGGACAATGAATACTTTTTATCCATTTAATTTTTTCTTATGCAGTTAGCTTGGATGAACTGCTAAGAAATTATCAATCTGAATTAGGAAGTACTCAAATTCTCCTAAACCTGAGATAATCAACATGATGTTATTTGTAAACTGGAGAATCTGGAAGTCTTTAGCATTTTAGAGGGACTCCCTCTTCTGTCTGGACTATATGCTAGATATCCTTCACAACAGTGGTAAACAGCTTTATTGGAGCATATCCCTGTTTCATGACTTAGTTGATATGAACAATCACTGTTGAATAAAGTTTGTTGATAAAGCTTCAAAGAATTTATGATGTTGAAATACATTTGGTAGACAAATTGTTGAAAGTGGAATTATACTCTAATGAATTAAATGTTTGACTATAGTCAATACACAATAAATGTGGAGGAATTCTGAATTCTCTATACCTTTCAGTCAATCTGTGTGATTAACAACGTGGTCAAAATATCATGTGCAAAAGCCTACCTGGAAAAGTGGGGATATGAGTCAGAAAGATTCTTCCTCATTTTTTTTCTCCATTAAAAACAAAACAACCCCCCCTTACAGTTTTGTCCAAGCAGCTCAGTTTTCTCTCCTCTTTCACAGCTCCTGAGATTGATTCCCCAATACTCTCAAAATAGTGTTACCTCTAGCATGGAGTTCTTCAGTGTCTGCTTGTTTAGTCCATCTGTTCCTCTCAACTTTCTTTTGAGCTATTTTTAATTTTTTTTTTATGCAGAATGCAGAGAACTATAGAGTCCAAATGTAGTGGACATACTGTTATTGACAAGGGAAAGAATACATTATAGTATATCTACAGATTTTTTTCCATTGTCTATATGTCTTTTGTCCTTCATCCACAGTTTCATCCTTAAATGCTCTCAGGTTCATTTTACTCAGGTGTCTCACAAAGTTTTTTTTTGTAAATTTTCTTCCCTCCTCCACTTTTTCTTGCAATTTTGAGGCAATACTGGTCAAAATCTTGTACTGTCCTCTGTAGTATCTCTCAAACGAAATCAGTTTATAGTCTAAATTGTTATTTTCCTTAGCTACTTTCTCAGGAGATCAAGTGTTTTCTTGGTTAGAGTCCTTTCAGTGGCCTTATTTTGGCAACTGGTTTATACTAGATAAAGTCCCTAAGAAGATAGTAATGATTTATATCAATGCTACTCCTTGATCCATTTACTGTTTGCCCTCAATCAACAGATTATTTAAATAAGTTATCTTTTCCCACAAAGTGTTGTAAAACATCTTCATTTGCTCACATCTTTTAACTGTTTCTAATGTCCAGAATAACTTTGTGGGGCTTAATTTAAAGGCCACTCTTTGACCATTTGATGTTCATCCTTCTTCATAAAAAGAAAAAAAATCCTTCTACTCTCCCCCCAAAACATCCTAGAACTCTATTCCCTTAACTTCCCAAAATATGCTCTCCTCTTTGGTTATTTTATCTCTTTTACTGTCTCTTTATTTAGTTGTCATGGGTATCCACTGAATTCTTCTCTTCCCCTTCTATGTTCATTCTAATAGGAACTTCATTTTATAGTTTGAGTTATTTGGGTGACTTGTAAATATTTCTCTGGATTTTATCTTTCACCTCTTCACCGGCCACTAAGTAATTCCACAAGATCCTCCATATTGCTGCCAGTGATTTTCCAAAAACTGAAGTTTGTGTCATTTCTATACTCAGTAAACTTCAATAACTTCCTATGTCCTATAGCATTAAATGTAAACTTCTCTTTTCGACATTTTAAACCTATCATGATCTCGTCCATATGTAACTTTTGGGTTGTATCATACATGACTCCCTTTTATTCACTCTACAATTTAGCCAAACTGGCTTTCTTCCTATTTCTCATATGTGATAGTCTATTTTCCATCTAAGATTTTATCCCGTCTATCCTCATGGATAGAATTCCTTTCCTCTTCCCTGCCACTTCTCAGAATCTCCAGTTTCCTTCAAATCTCAGCTACAGTACCACCTTCTCATCGTATATACATGTTATCTTTTCAGGTTAGATATTGAGCTCCTTAAAGGTACAAATTTCATTTTTGTTATATCCCGAGAGTCTCAGAGTAGTACAGAGTAGGTGCTTTATAAATGCTTATTGATTGAATTATATGATATATCATATTAGCGTAACCAATTTGATATATATTATATGCACAAATTTATGTTCATGTGTGTGCATGTGCAGCATGTGCCTGCCATCCCCCTGTCTTCTTCAGTCTGTGTGAACAGGAACTGAGGATATTTCTTTTAAGCAAGCTGCCAGTATCTACTTATTTCAGTCCATATTAACCATAAGCTAGAATAATTATTCTCAAAAATTAATTGCGTCAAGCCTAAATCCCATAGCCTAGCATGCAAGACTTCAATTAGCACTGTGCTCTACAAAATGATGGCTTTAAACATCTGCTGAATTAATACTAAATGCTCTTAATCTCATTTTCATTACTTCCTTACATAAACCCCCAGCCTTGATCAAACTAATCTGTTTGATATCTTCCACATATACATTCACTATTTCCTACCTCTGTCAATGCCCATGTATTTCTTCTACCCAGAATATTCTCTTCTCTCTTCTATGCCAAGAGAATTTCCTATATATTCTAAAAGAAAAAAAGCCTCACATTCACATGCCTTCTTCAGGAAACTTTCCCTAATTGATTCTACTTTAATTTGAAAACCCCTTGGTAATTGCTTATTGTGTATATACTTTGTATATTTGCACTTGGTGAGGTGGCACTCTGGAAGAAGTGGTTTTCTATTGTTTCTTGTGTATTTACTCCATTCCCAAATCCCATAAGTTCTACAAGGTCAGGACCATGTTAAAGTCTGTTTCTTTTGTATCTTTTTCCTCCTTCCCACTTCCATCAAATCATTTCTAAGTAGTAAGAAATCAAATGTTGGCAGCTGTCATTTTTGTGAATTGTTTTACATTCAATGGTAAAATTAGACAAGACCATACTTATATGAGCCCAGGCTCATTGATTAAAAATACATCCTAGTTTAATTAAAGAGGAATTTATTCCTTAAAATATTCAATTCCTCTTCAAAAAATGGCTAATCTTATCAATCTTTTATTTTATTTCTCAAATAAACTGCCGCTTTACTCAGAAAGCCTGAGAGAATTAAGTAAGAATTTGAGATAATAACTTCAATGAAGTAGCAGGATACAAAATAAGTTCACAAATATATTAAGCATGTTTTATCAAGTACTAACAAAATCTATAAGGAAAAATAGGATGAGAAATTCTATTCAAAATATCTACAAAATTAATAAAATATCTGAGTACTGACATACCAAGACACATGCAGAACTTAAATGAACATGAATTAAAACACTTTACAGAAACAAAGAGATACAAATAACTATAAAGATTCAACGTTCATGGTTAGGCTGCATCAATATAATAAAAATCAGTGTGTGTGTGTGTGTGTGTGTGTGTGTGTGTGTGTATAATTTTACAGCATAAGTACTCTACCAAACTTCCAATTATTTTCCTTGAAAAATTAGAGAAAAAAAATTCTTCCTGAAGAAACACAAGGTTAATAATCTTAAAGAAAATAATGGGGGAAGAAGGACAAACAGTGCATAGACTACTAGCTTTCATATTGTATTAAAAAGCAGGAATCCTCAAAACTGCTTGGTAAAACTTTCAAAAAATATAAGCTGTTTAAATAAGCAAGCTACTAGATAACTAGATAAGCAAGACACATGAGGAAACAGCCTGGTGATTTGGAGATTAATTGAACACTTGCTATTAGGGCAAGAAATCTATACAACAAAAACTTCTATGAATGAAAACCAGGAGTTATTTTGGCAGGAATTAGGCTTATACCAACATTTTACGTCTGAACCAAAATGAGCTCTTAAGGGTACATGACTCAAATATTAGATCATATTTTTGAAAAATATAGACAGAAAGGGGAGAAAAAGAAGTGTCCTTTAACAACAATTTTGTTCATAAAGCATTGAAAAGCTTTCATAGACAAAATCAATGTAACTAGAATGAGAAGAAAAACTGCTGAGTGTGGAGGCAGAATGATGTACTGGAGAGAGTGCTGGGACTTGGGAGTCAAGAGGTTGGAGTTCAAATCCTGACTCAGATACTTATGGGCTGTGCCACTTTACAAATCACTTAACCTCTGTGCTTCATTTTGTTTGTCATCTCTAAAATGAGGGAGTGAGGTTTGGTGGCCTCTAAGGTTCCTTTCAACTTTAAAAATGTGATCTTATGAATAGTGAAATGTAATGGCATTATATATCTCTGATGAAACTCTGACATCCAGGATATATAGAAAATTGTTTCGAATATATTGGACCAAAAGCCATTCTCCAACAGTTAAGTAGTCAAGAGATATGGTAGTTTTCAGGCGAAAATGTTTATCAAATGAAAGTGTTCCAATCACTAATAAAGCATAAAATTAAATTAATAAGGTTTTACCTCACATCCTTAAATTAGTAAAATGTAAAAAACAAGAACCAAAAAACCCCAAACTGTGACCAGTCAACGTTGGAGGTACAAACTAATACCCTGTTGATAAAGCTGTGAATTGGCCCAACCATTTTGGAAATTAATTTAGAAGTGTGTGTTAGATGGCTTTGTATTAATTTTTGTTATAAGGAAGGGTTCAGTAGAGAAGAGATAATAAGTAGAAGTGACCATTGTGAAGAAGCAATAATAAAACAATTTTTAAAAATATGTGTACTCTTGTCAAATATTATAATAAAATAGATATTCTTAGATCAGATGTCAAATTGTAGTTTTTTACATAGCATGGAGGTTCCTGCTTCTGAGCTGCTATTCTCAAATATATTTATAAATACCACAAAATGAAATATACAAAGAATCATCTCTGACTACATGTTTTAAGAAAATCACTGGGTATGTCCACGTATCCAATAATAATAATTTGTTAAGATTGTAGAGTTATAGCATTCTAAATAGTTAGTAGCTGCTTAAAAATTCTGAAGCATTCCTAAAAGATTTCACTTAAAACATTACAGCAATAAAATCTTACTGAAGTGCTGCTTTTGTTAATTTTCTATGGACTAGACAGTGAAGAACTGTTTTTTTTTTAACTTTGCTTACAAGTAGCAAATAAATTGCTGTTTTGTTTTTAAATAAACCCCTGGCCTTGAGTTTCGTCCTCTTAATAGTAGCCTACATGGTTGACTACTTTTGGTGTTAAATTTTCTTAAATTGTATTTCTGTCAGTATATCATTTTTTTAAGCAATGGACCCTATAATAGCACACATTGGTCTGTCAGGAGTGCATTTTAAACAGTACGACAGTTATTTTTCACTACAGGAGACAAACAATGATATGTATTACATGCAGTAAACATTGCCTTTGAAACACAGGGTTGGTTCGCTTTGCATTCATCAGTCTACAATCTTACTGTGCCTTTTATGGGGGTGGGAGGGAAACCCTACCTCTCATTAATGATAGCCAAAGGCTATAGGTTTGTAACAAGCCAACGATACACATTCACATTTCTCATGGAACAAAACCTCGATTAAATATTACATGAGATGGTTGAAACATGGCAGAGTAGATTAGGATATATTTTGCAACTATTATAGGAAGGAGGTTGTTATGTAGTATAAACTTCCCCACTCAAATATACATACATCCAGACACACGCATATATATGTATGTGTGTGTGTGTATATGTGTGTGTGTGTGTATATATATATATGTGTGTGTATATGTGTGTGTGTATACATATATATATACATATATATATATATATGTATACACACAAATTCACACACACACACATCTAACTTACTTTACAATTGTAGCTTTCAATTATATCACATAAGCCTTTATTAAATTCTTATCATGTTCCAAGCACGATGAATACAAAGCCAAAAGCTAAACTGTCCGTCCCTCAAGGAACTCACATTCTAATGGAGGAGACAACACGCATGTGAGTGCATACAAAAGAGATAAGGTAACTTGGGGAGGGGTGGAAAATAAATTTTTTTCCTCAAAATGAACAGAAATTGATTTTAATAGTAAATATCTAAAAATAGTGTTATCTATGAATTCCTTAACTAATCTAAGTAAATAGAAGTGATCACAGAAATAACGGTTTGCAAAAAGCAAAGCCAGGAAGGGGAATAGGGAATCAGCATTAGGCAGTATAGTAATATTTAGGGGCAGACAGGTGAAGCATCAGCCCTGGAGTTAGGGGGACCTGAGTTCAAATTTGACCTCAGACTCTTACTTAGCTGTATGGCCCAGGGTGAATCACTTAATCCCAATTCCCTTCTCCTTTTCCTCCAGCAAAAAAATAATAATAATAAAAAGTAAGAGTATCTAGGTTTTTTTTTAATCTATATGACAATGGGCAACTCATTTCCCAGTTCTGGGACTTAATTTTCTCCTCAATGAAAGGAGATAAGTTGGAATAGATTATTTAAAGTCTCTATGAATCTATACAATTGAGAAAAGCAAAATTAACTTAATTTTAAAGTGTAAATTATTTAAACTTTTAGTCTAAAAAAAGAAAATAAAGTTATGGTGCTTTTAGAGGACGGGTAAATAATCAGGACAGCAAAGGATAACCCCCCCAAATCCCCAGAAAACTACACATATAAATGGCCTCTTACAGATTTAATTCTCCCTAAACCTACTTAGTCATCTTCTAATTTCAACAAACCTTACCATACATAATTCTTCCTAGTGAAAAGCCTTAATGCTATGTATGTTAAGTCTATTTTCTCTTATTTTTCTTTAATTTATATAAATGAAAATTAGTTTAAAAATTTTGCGTTTTTCAATCCTTCATTTATAGGAAGCCCATTATTAAAAATCTATCTTCTCTACGATGAACAATCCTAGTTTCTTGAACTTTTTTTCGTGGGTCTTTTCAATCCTTTAAACTATCTTCCTAGATATGCAATCTACAATCTTTTGATAAACACCTACTATGTGCTAAGCACTGGGCTGGGGACAGAAAGATAAGAATGAAATAATTCCTTCCATCCATGAAGATGGAAGAAAAAAAATAAGAGTGTGTGTGTGTGTGTTATATATGGAGGGAGGCAGGGAGTGGGAGACAGAAAGAGAGAATGCAATTTCAAAGTAATTTGGTTAGTGGGAAGAACACTTTGGGCAGGGAGGCCTTCTATAGGTAATGCATTTAGATCTGTGCTTTGAAGGGAGGGGTTCTACAAAGAGAAGGTGAGGAAGGAGAATATTCTAGTGTATGCAAAGGCACAGATATGGAACATGATGTATTTCTAGTCAAAAGCAGCTTCTTTCAGTCTCTGGGGTCTACATTAACCTTAAACTACACCTGGAATAAGCCTTGCATAACTTGGCAGTTCTTAAAAGAGTTGGAATAGTGAAAGCAGAGCTGCATTTGTAATCAGATGATTCAAGTTGAAATAGATTACTGTTAAAGTCCCTTCTAACTCTTAAACTTGTGATCCTCTAATCATAATTCAACAAACAATTATTTGTACATATGTACTTAGTGTGCTAGGTGCCAAAGGCATATATAAAAGTTACTGATGAAGAAGATTCAAACGGATATTTTTCCTACCTAAACAATGACAAAGACATGGGGGTTGGGAGGTGGGGTGGTTGGGTGGGAAGATAATTGTAAGAGGAACTACCATTTTAAAATTAAATAAATATCTCAAAGAAAACAAACCACACATTTGGAGTTAAAAGAACTTTACAGTTTTTAGATCAGAAACATACTTCTGGTATATAGGACATTAACAGTTCTAAAAAGGCTAGACTTCATTAGACAGATATATAGATCTATCAATATACAACATAAGCTATATGATCTTTACGATTTAATAAAAAAAGCTGTGAATGAGTCATTAAATGAAAAAAAGAATTGTTTGGCACAAACTATAATAAATTAATACTTAATATATTTTTGATGTTTTAAAGATCATGAATTGTTCTCTCGAAAGCTAGCTGAAAATCTCAATTGCCCAAGAGAACAACAAAACACAATTCATGGGAGGTAGATTAGTTTAGTTCATAGCAAATGCCTTGGTTTCAACACCTGCCTCAACTTTTCATAAAATAGAATAACAAGTCAACAAGATCAAGCCTCAAACTAGCTTTTCAAAAAAAAAGTATTAAACTTCCATATGCCCTTCTCTGACGTTTCATTGTGATGGAGCCAATTCCAAGGCATTAAAGGTTATATAAATGAAGCACAAGCTCTATTACCAAGATCAAAAGATTTGAAACACAGGCCGACAAGGACCTTAATGTAGCTGTGATCTGAGGACCATCCCCCAAATGCTGACCACTTGATAGATATTCCAGCAACACTAATACATAAAGAGAGTCTAGAAAAATATCATAGAATTATGAATCTCATTAATGCAAATACTTATACTGATGAAGTCATAAATCTATGCAGTATTAAGTAGAAAGAAGTTCAAATCAAGTGTTTAGGAAGGGTATACAGGTTGCTTAAGGCAAAAAGGTAACTATCAAAAGCTGACACATCTAGATAAGAAGTATATTCCTCCCCATCTCAGTTTCATGAGTGTTCTCCTAGCTATGGAGAAAGATAGGGGACATTCTAGGAATAGCCTAAGGATAATGCAGAACCCAGTAACCTCAGAGCGACAAGAAGACAACTGCCTCATAGCATAATCATTCATCTCTTCCTTACTCTCTGGGCAGCTAGGTGGCACAGTGGATAGAGTCCTGACCTGGAGTTAAGAAGACCTGAGTTCAAATTTGCTCTCTTGACTCTGGATAAGTCACTTAAACCTTTGTTTGCATCAGTTTCCCCATCTATTATATGGGGTTAATAATAGCACCCCCTTTTCCCTCCTCCCCAGAGTTGTTGTGAGGATCGAATGAGATAATAATTATAAAGTGCTTTGCCTGACACATAGTAAGCACCATATAAATGTTATCTATCATAAATAAGCTCCAAGTGTTATACATTCACCTTCACAGAACCTCCATGTGTTAACTAGGCAGATCTGAGCCACCACTCGCCAAGGCATTTCCTCTGAATCACATTCAGACTATGGATATGTATATGCATTGCTTTGATTCTTTATCCAAAATATTTTAAATGGCAGCTTACCTGAATAAAAGTTGTCCAACTTAAATTCTGTTATTCTTTTAAGTCAAAGTGGTCAATAAAGATTAATGAACATAAGTTTTTATTTAAATTCCGGATATTGTTCAGCCTTTCTTCCTGATTCTTGAAAAAGCTTCATTCCAAACAGGATGAAGGATGGAAGGACAAAATGGTAATTTAAAAAAGGCATCCCATATGCTAGCTTTGTGCTTCTGATTCTTTATCATCTCTAAGATTTGCCTACATTGATTTATTTTCATGAAATCAACTTTCTAGCCTTTTTTGAAAGTTGGATGATTTCAGTTAGCATAAATGGCCATAACTTTCATTTCAATATTTAGAATAAAAGACTTACAGTCATTTAAGAAAATGCAAACTCCAAGATTAGAACTACTGACATTTCCAACTTAGGGTTAGAAAAATGGCAGCCTCTAAGGACACAGGTGTCTAGAATCTACTTCAACTAAGTGTTCAGATCAATCACAACATGGTTAGGAAAGAGTCTAAGAGCATCATTCACCAACACAATGCCTAGATTACATGCTGTGCAGCCAACTGTCTAATTTACTTTACATTTATTCATTAAAGGTCACAATTCAATAGCATTAAAATATGTCTATTAATATGAACTACAATATATGTAGAGATATAGGGTTTTTTGCCTACTATACAAAAGTTCACTTTGGCCTTTGCATCACAAACAACAGTGATATTTAATTTTAACCCATCCAATACAACCAACCAAATTATTCAGAAACAGTCAGATAACAGAAAACTTAAAGGGCATTACATAGATTTTAGTGATAAGGAGTAAGGAGATTTCAAGCAAATCAAAATTGTTACATGGCCACTCTGACACACTAATAGTGAAAATTTTATGAACTGTGTCCTCTGTTGCTAACCGAACTAAATTTAATGAGACATTAACATGGTGGCAGCAGACATTGTTAGAGACATGGACCAGTCTGGTTCCTGAGCATTAAAATCCCCTATCATTCTTAAATAAATACATCTTTCTTCCATTCTCTTGACTTCCTCTCAATGTCATCCATTCATGTTACTTAAAATGAGACCTTAAGTTCGAATCATATTAATAACTAGGGAATGTGGCCAATCTAAATAGCATGGCCAGAGATCCCCGAGATGAACAGTCTCACTTCTCAATATCTCTCTTTTTCCTTTCCACTTATAAGGAGTTTGCCCAGGATCTGCAATCCGTGCGATGTGGCTGGTAGTAAAAGCAATGGTGTATTATATCCTAGAAGCATGAAAACTAAAGAAGTGTTGATTAGGAAACCTATGCAGTACCAACAAGGGTGGTGCTGCTGTGTGTCTGACTGTGCTGTAGGGAGAGGAAGAGACAAAAGCAGTAAAAACAGTACAACTATGCTCCCGTTCTCCCTCCAACCAACTACTATAGAAGATGACTCTAAGGCCTAGACATGGTTCTAAAGGTTAGCCACTGGCCTGTAAGAAACCAATCAATAACTACATAGTGGTAACACATGCAGGTTTCAGCTGTTATAAACTCCCTTCCCCTGCTTCTCCTACCCTTCCATCTATTACTATAATTCGAAGGAATAAACAAGTAGAATATGTAAAGACATTTAAAGTAGCATGTGACAAATAATGGCTGCACAAGAACATGAGTAAATTATATAAACTAGATATAATTCTAGTAAATTACACAAAAGTTTAGAAGTATATGATCATTATCTCATCTGTTTCTATGTTCTTCATAAAATGCCTAGCAAAATTCTGTGTGGATACTTCAATGTGACTTATTACTGATGAATATTAAATCTAATTATAAAAACATTAGAACCAAATAATCTGGATTTAATGAATGTGTCACATTAAACATTTTAAATACAGATATATTTTCCTATTATTGGAATAGTAAAATAGTGGGAAGAACTTCAGATGACTGTAATTAAAAGCACAAATATTCTATCTCATTGGGATGCTTCTATGCAAGATGTTTACTTCACAAAGTGAGAAGAACCTCCTTCTGAAATTTTCTACCCAAGGTTCAGAACTGAAACTTACCCTAGGATTTCAGCTCTAAAAGATGGGAGGAAATGCTTAAGTACAATATGGAAAGCCACCCCACTATTTTGAGGGTGAGGCAACCATACGAAGAGTAACAGAAATTATAATAACAAAAGCTTTCCTTCTGGTCAGGAACATTTATTCTTTGGGCTTCATATATACTTTTCAGTTCTCTAATGTATTCGTCTTGTTTTACAGTTGTCTGTGTATATGTCTTATGCCTCTGGTAAACTGTAATTCAATAAAGATAAGTATTGTTATCATCTATAAACTCCATGTTCTCCCCAGTCTGCACAGTAAATAGAGGATTAAGCATTTGTTGAATAGGAATCAATTATACCACATAGGAAACTATATGTCATATATGTATATGTGTGTATGTACACATTGGTAAGCCTGGCCTTCGCCCTGACTGGGGGACTGTGCGCTGCAGTCTGTGGTAGAAGGAGATGGGACTTAAGATTGATGTAGACAAAGAGTAAGAGACTTTCTGAATTAGTTCCAGAGACATCAGAGAGACACACAGAGAAGAGCTACAGATATGTAGGGGAAGCTGGCTCTTCAATGTTTTCTTGATTTCTGATTTAACTCCCTAGCAAATGTTTAGAGAAGACTTGCCCTTGGGTGAGATTGAGTCTTTTTCTGCTGGTTAAGCTAAGATCTTATCACTCCCAGCTAACAGATCATCTACTCTTGTGGGTATTTTTTGGGGCGGGGGGAGGAGGAGCTATTCTAATAGGTGTAACTTCTCTATCTCTGTTTTCTCTTTCTGTTTTGCTTGAAAAAAATGAGTTCACTTGCTAGTCACTGTTTGCAGTGGACTTTTTTATTTGTTGGGAAGGAGCTAAGCAGGCAAGAGTAAACTTAGTGGCTGTCCTTCCTATTAAAAGCAATCAAGGAAACAGCTTTTGTTCTAAACCTATCATCCCCTAGAATACCAATATTTGGGAAGGGAGATGCAGATAAATATGACATTATCCTAATATTCCTCTCAGAGACGGGAAGACAGAGTGTCCACTCTCAGTGGGATTCCTGGGATTTGCCTGTCCCTTTCCTCAGATACCATGCTAGTGATTCAGGCATAGTCTTTGGTTTGGAGTAACCTCTCTGCAAAAGGCAATCCAGAGTCAGGTGTCTATACATGCCACTGGTGAGCAATGTCTATACAGACAATTCACATATGTGCACAAATGTCACATAAGTATATAAGAAAGCTTCCCAATGCAATTCTAAACTAGTGTGTAGTAGAGTACAATCTCAAATGAAAAACATGTTAGAGAGAATGACAGCAAGGCATTATGAGCATTATTACCACAGAAAATGTATACACTGGGACTATCACTTCCCCAATGTGCTTGATATTATAAAACCTCTCAATGAAGTCAATGACAACATTAGCTTATTTCACTGCCATACTACATTCATCACTCATTTGGACCTTAAGAGTTCCCTAAAATCTCCAGTGTTTTTCTTTCATTCAAACCATACCATCCTATCTTATGTGGAGTTTGAGTTTATTTTTTAACTCAAAAATTTCTCCTTTTCCTTTTTTTTATCCAAGGCCTGTGATTTCACTGTTGTGAGAATTCCCCAGTATGGAAACTCCCTCCCTACAAATAGATGCAGTTCAGCAATCATGTAGGACTTAAGACAGCAGTCAAAGCATTGAGAGAAGTGGGATGTTCCTGGCCACATGCCTATGTGTCAGAGGCATGACTTAAGCATAGGTCATATTGTCTCCAGAGCAATCTTTCTAGTTTCTGTGCTATGCTGCTTCATATTTACCTGTATTCCTTGTTACATTTCATCTTATTCTATTGATCCAAATTTCTGATCTATCACAATAGCTTTAAATTATGTCACCCAATGATTCAGCAATCACACCTATTTTTGTGTCATTGGTAATTTGATAAACCTGTTATCTATGCCTTTATCCAGATTATAAAAAAATCTTGAAAAGCACAAGACCAAACAGCCTCCTTGAGTAATCACTTGAGGCTCTTTTCAATCTAACTTAAACCATTAATGACTACTGTGGGTCCTGCCCTTCTAATAGACTAACCACAATTAGCCTGTATCTTTCCAAGGTGTCCACAGAATAGGATAGATTTTGTCAAGCACTTGGTTAAAATGCTAAACTGTTCAAATCATCTCCCTGCTCTATCGGTATATTAACCCTATCAAAAAAGTCAGTCAAGATTTTAGCATACTTAGTCCAATGTAACTATTCAATTTGCCTCCTACTTCCAAAACACCCGTCATTTCCCCACCCCCCATAGCCTGAGATGTCAAATTCATAGAACTGTAAGGGACCATCTAGTCCACTCTCCTTCTTTTATATTTCAGGAAGTTGAGGTAAATATTTTAAATGACATGAATTTAATCAAGAGCTAAACAGAGTAACTGGGAAAATAACCTATCTCTCCTGCTTCTCTTCCCCCCTCTTCTTCTTTCTTCAAAACTATACTGTTCTCATATTTCTCAAAATCACACTCTTCTGAAGTCTTTCTTTCATTCATGTTTTACCTTTATAGGTGCCAAGCTAAGAACATACATATTTTATTCCAAAGGATCCATATTATATAGAGATATGCCTTTGTTCATGTTAGACTTTACAGAAACTTCCCAAATCCTCACCATTTTTAAAATAGATTCCAACCTCTTAAAAATATCTCTTCTGGAACTTAGAGTACTTTTAACCTCTGCTGCAAAATTCAGTGATTAAAAAGAGGTTACCTCTAGACTCACATGCTAATTTAAAATAACTTTAAAGTGCTATATACACATAAGGTAGTTACTGACATACTGGACTTTGTAGTATTGGATTTTACATCTGTATATCACCTGGGTGCCATCCCCTGCCAATTCACCAGGGGAATCCTCCTACAGACAAGCCTGTGCCATGGCTAACATATTCTGTGATTCTATATCCACTTAAATCCTAACATCCAAATTCCCACTGAGGTGTTTAATTCTAGTTGGACATCGAACACTAGCTCAAAAAAAAAAGATATTTTATGAAGTAACATAGCAAGGAAAGTATGTCTTCTATAAATACAAATATCATAAGTGAAAATAATAGATATGCCTTGTGAATGTATGACTAAGGCACATACACAGAAGGACGACACTGATTTCTGATGCTTTCAGGTATTGATATGATCCTCTGCCAAGTGTTATTCCTGCTTTCACATGGCTACCATTCACATTGCTCCACTGGTCCTATGGTTACTTTGTATCCTTAGCAGAAATGTCCTCTCGCTCTTCCATATGGAAGAAAGAGTGGGCTATGATACCATGCTTTGAGCTTAAAATCAATAGCTTTTTTCCTGCTACAAGAGAAAAAAGAAACCTCACAAGTCAAGACTACTCTGCTACACAATAAAAACCCCTGAATAGAATACTTTTCCATTAAAAAAAATGGGTCTGTTTCCCCTCAACTTTGGCTATTTAGAAACAAGGGTTTCCCTCTCCCAGGGAAGACTGCTTGCTCCAGTGAGTGCCAAGCTTTTGAAGCACAAAAGCCAGCCCCAGTTTCCTAGTGCCTTCTAGTTTAAATCTGCTTTTGAACTGTCTTTCCTGGTCACTGAATGCTGTCTGTACCTCTTTATCTCAGGCTCAGAAATTTCTTAAGAATCCTTATAACTTCCAGTAGCTAAATTATACCTAATCATTATCCATTTACATGGCAGTCTGAGCCAAGTGACAAAGGCTTTCAGGGTCCACAAATTTCTTAATTCTAAAATTCTTTTGCTTTCCTATGCAGGAGAGTTTGACGTAGAAGGATAGAAACAAACACAGGGACAACTCTATTATCTTCTCTCTTGTCTAGCTACATTCCAAAAAACCTTCCAGGGATTGGACCCTACATCTGTGGGTTTAAACAAGTTATTTGTAATCATATCTATAATTGTTCCAGAGAGCTAATGTTCACCCTAAATTATCAAATGTCCTACTTCTGCTAATATCTATAGTGTGCTGGAGAGTGTACTTTTCTAAAAAAATATTGAGTATACTGAATTCTATGAAATGAGTAGGCATCTACCAACTAGTTAAATTAGATATTTTAATAAGACTAAAATACATGGATTGTCTTCCCCTTTTACTCTTTTTATCTAATCTCTTCAGAACTTCACACATATGCACTGGTTGTCACCTACACCTAAAGGAGTTTTTCAGTGTTGATATTTTCCTGTCCCTTCAAGTCTCAGATCACTTATTATACTTTTCCATTATTCATTCAGCTACAAACCAAAATTTCTAATGGAACTTTGCATAGAATTTATCATTTATATTTGTCATAAGTAATTGTGAGCTATATAAAGGAAAAGATAGGATTACCTTGGATTTTGCATAGGAGTGTATGCTCTTTGAGGGCAGGGCTGTCATTTTTGTATTATTCTTTGTATTGTATGCCTAGGGCCCAGAACAGTATCTGAAGTGCTTATAGGATAATAGGATCATAGATTGAGTGCTGAAGGGGACCGGAAAAGTCATCTAGTCCAACCCTCGCCTTTCAGAGGTGAGAAAACTCAGGCCTAGGTGGCACAGATATTAAGTTTCAGAGGAAGGATTGGAACTCAGGTTTCTGATTCCAATGCAAGCATTCTTTCAACTGTAATATATTATCTTGCTTAATACATATCTGCTCAATAATCAAAGACCAAAATGGAATGAAAATATAATGAGGCATCTGAGTAGAAACACAGTGGAAGCCATGTAAGATATCCTTAAACTATTGGTTGAAATTTATAGGAAAAATTATAGGATCTAACTAAATGAACAAGAATACAATCTTTTGAGTAACAGTCAACAGAAAGCAACACTAAAATCATGTTATGTTACATGAATTATCAGATGTCATGAATGATGCTCTTCCTACTTCCCTAACCTCCTAACCATGCCGCACCTCAGAAAGAAATTATTGTGGGCAAGCCAACAAAAAGTCCTAGGGCAAAGTAAATAGCATAAAATTTTAAAAAAATAGGTAGCTAAAGGTTCTCTTTTAAAAGCATAGGTGGCATATATGACAACTATAAAAAAAGTTAAGGAGATTTTAAACTTCTTTCATTTAACTCCTTAAATAAACTAACAGAACTATGGGAAGAAAATGCTATGAGAAAAATAAAGAGGAAGATATAAACTTTTAAATAATAAGTCAACTCTATCAGTAGTATTTTTATCTGGATTTTTATCCAGACTTTTTTCCAACCCTTACTCTGTGCTCCTTGTTGTGGTTCCATGGCATAAGCAGGATAGGAATTGGTTTCTCTGAGGTTCCTAGACTATGATTAAAAGTCACAAAGTTTAATACTCATTATTATTACTTATCAGATTATATATTTATGTTCACGTAAAGTGATTCTTTTCATTAATAAAATTGGGTTCACATAGAAGATATCCCCACTCTTTAAAATGAGTTGTGGGAATACTCCTCTGTAACCACTTTTATATTCTAGAGTTTTATTCCTCTTTAGTCCACTTAGTAAATTTTATTAAATACACTATGTATACACATCATCTTAATATAGAAAACCTACATTGCTTTGTTTAACTTTAGACATTCTATCTCTTCCAAGGTGTCATAAGTATGCTTTTATCCCACTAACAGACTCTACTATGATGCAGCCCTAGTAATATAACTTTTTTAACACCATGAAACAAAATTATAAGCCACAAAGTAACAATGTGTGAAAATAAGAGTTGCATTAAAAGTTATGAAAGTATGTGGGGGGAAAAGACTGTCCAAAATGTTTTGACATATAGGGTACTAAGCCCAAAACATGATGATTCAAAGTTCCACTAGCTTTGCTAGTACTCATACACTTCTGTTATAGGAAAAATGAAGAGAAAGCTCATGGCCTAAACATAGCTTCAGACTGAGGAATATTAAATTAGGAAGATATAAACATCCCACTTTAAAATGGCTAATGAGTATAGTTTCCATTCTTTATAAGGTAAATATCTCTTATAAAGGTAAATTCTCCTAGGAAATAAAGTAGAGAGAATTTATTAAGCACAAATCTGACAGTGAAGTTGCGTTAACAGGTATGCGATTCAACATCACTGAAACAGAAGCAGCAATAACATCGATTCAATTAAATCACAAGGTAATTTAGGATTTTTAGATTAAAAAAATAGGCAAATTTTCTACTGAAATGTTTAAACAGCCACTTTTAGAGTATCTGATGTTTGAAATTACTAGATTACATGTCTTGGCAAAAGACACCATCACATTTTCAGCTGCCAGATTCTACCAAAGAGAATTGAAACGCCTTGAGGTTGTCAGTGAAGGAAGAGCTAAACCCTGATTTTTTAACATTCCAAACTTTTCCCTCCACCTTCCTTCACAAAGTTGGTTATTTCTCAACTTTTATCTCTTGTTGTTCATGTATGATTTTTCTATTGTAATAGCTGGGAGAATAGATTCTTAATAAGGAAGGTATCTATATGCCCTTATTAGCATATCACATCCCAAATAGTGTTAAGAGCAAGACAAAATTACAAAAATATAGACAGTGAAATCCAATGTCACATTTTTGCTGTTTTATGGTCACTTGTGAAGTATAACAAATTAACTCTACTAAAGAGAAATAAGAAAATTAGAAAACAATGAATGAGAACAAAAATCTTAAATATGAAATTGGAATCAATTCCCAATTAAAATAACATTTAGGTTTCACGTTTTCTATATTTCTTATGTTAATTCAATAAATGCTATTACAATTCCCCTTCATGGAAAAATGGATAAAGCTTAGAATGATGCAAACTCAGAAACTGTAAGGAATTTTCAGAAAGGAACATCAAAGACTTAAGATGTTTTCTGAATTTCTTGAAGGAATATTCAATAGTCATTTACATCAACCAATTATTTTAGGCTATATTTGATGTAGAACAAAGTCTTACTATGCTGCACTCAAAATTATTTAGTTCACAGGATATATTCAGAATCTGACATTTACCAAATTACTGTTTTTATCCTGCTTCTTTTCGTCACTGCAACACAGCAAAATTCTATTTATTTTTCATTTTGCATTGTTGAAAGAACATTAAGTTCTATTAAAGGGCTGACCAATTTTAACAGTAAGGTTACAAAGTACTGTGCTTACTTTGTTAGATTCTAGAAACATCCAAAAATAGAAGCTTAAACTCAGAAGTCTATATATTTACTATGTGCAAAATAAGCGATTTTGCAATTCACAAGTAAGTTATTTCTGGTTGTATTTAATTCTAAATATACTTGTGGAAGCAGCAATGTGTTTTTCCCTACTAAATCCATATATCTAACAAGTATCTTATATGTGAAAGTTATCTGGACTGAAGAATTACATATCTAAAGGATACAAAATACATAAAAATTTAAAGAGCATGGAATGGTTTATGATTTCTAAAGGCCAGTGGAATACTATCTCTAGTTTAAAGTTAAGAAAACATATTTTACATTCAAAAGATGAAATTTCATAATTATGTAAGGCATATTTAAGAATATTACAAAAGTTCAAAAAGCTATAGAAGCACTTGAGCACATATGTAAACAAGAATTTTAAAAAATTTCTGTCTTCCTCCCCCAAGCCACTCATGTGACAAGAAGTTTACCATTAAGTATTACAAATGACCACTGCTTGTGCTTGTTTAGTTTTTCTTTTCTTCTTCCTATGGAGTATGCTGTAAAAATTATTTCTAAAACATATTTAGATATTTATTTTGTACTGGGATATTATGATATCGTCTACTAGATATGAAGATGTATTCTATAAATGCTAAAATCCATCTTGATATTTTTTTCACTTACAATATTTTCAATTTATAAAAATTAATTAGAATGTTATATTTGAATTATGAAATATGTGTTATGAAATAATTTACAAATAGACTGTGGACTTCCATAGGCCTAAAAGCAGTTCACACTGGCATTAACTTGGAAAATTAATATGGTTAAATGTGATGACAAGAGGAATTTTGGAGGACATGAAGCAGATGAATAGAGAAGCATAAGAGATTATATTAAGTATTATTTAAACTATCTGGGTATCCATTTCCTCATCTGTAAAATGAGGGAGTTTGACTATGATCCCAACTAAACTGACTGACCTCTAACGTCCCCTCTATGTGCTAAATCTCTGATTCTATAATCTTTCATAAAATATAGTTGAGAATTTTAAAATAAAATTTTATTTTTTAAAGAACAATAAGGCTATATTTTAGCAAAAAAAAACCTCCCAAAGTCACATATTAGATTTTTAAAAATGATTAATGGAAAGAAAAAGATTGGAGGAAAAGTTAGAAATTTAACCTTATTGCTGAACTCTAATTTAACATATTATCAAATTACTGTGCAACACTAGCTAGATAGCCTGACGTCAAGCCATAAACGCTAATTTTATGACCTATAAAGTGATATATAATAATAGCAGAAATACTTTACTTATTAATAACATAATTCTGTTGAAAAATCTCTAGATTGACAATTTATTTTTAAGTCAACCCAAATTTCTCATTAATTTCTTATTTTGGAGTTCTTGAATTAACTTTCATATAGAATAGGAACTTCAAATACTTTAAGAAATAAGAAATTATTGAGAATAAAGCAATAATCCTAACTCAGTGTTCTCATTTATAAATAAGTAACTTGAGAGAAACCTTTATCTCTACCTAAGACAGAATAGCAGCATATGTTAGGTTTTTGCAGTAAGAACATTTTTCTTTTTTTTTTCTTTTTTATAGGAACACAAACTCAGATACCTTCCATAACATGCAGAGTAAGCAGCTTTCAAAGAGCTACTTGGTAAGATAGCATTCACAGAGATTTAACTCATACTATAAATTAACTTAATGCTTTGAAATATACTACAAATAACTTGGCAGGTTTAAAGAAAACAAAATTACCAGAAAGCCTGAATAGTGAATCTGACGCCATTTACTTTTCTTAAGTTGAAAAGTACATTTCCCTTTCAGCTTTGATATTTTAGTGAGGGCATGCATGTGCACAAACATACCACAAACTAATTCTAATAATTGAACACAATATTTCAATCTGTAATTTGTAAAAGAAATACAAACTAAGCAAGGTTATTTCCAATCCATTAATTCCCCACTGTTGATATACAATTAGTATTAAAACAACTACTTTTATATGATGGTTATTAACCTTTTGCACAATGGTGGACTGGCGCTTTAAAATTAAATTGAGCTAGACAGCTAACTAATTAATTTTGCATTGTTAGACATATCTGAACAGTTCTAATTCATCCCAAGTTCATCTTACTTCAGAGAAAGAAAGGGGGAAATGTGGTCACCTATAGTCCTTAACTATACAAGTTCCCAATGGAAGAATTTAATATTCTTAAAGATTCAACATTGATTGGTCATTTGATCCATAGGCTGAGCATGCAAAGCAATAATACTTCAGAATCTGAACTCCATTATTCCTTCAGTTTAAGGAAAAATATTTATCTGAAGAATAAATTTATGCTTGTCTTAGGTAAGGCTTCAAAAATGTAGTGATATGTTGGAGAAAATTAAGGAATCTCAACATTATGAATACAGACCAAGGATAGACCATTAAAAGATATTCCATGTGAAAGTCTTTATGTAACATACAGACATATGTAACATTGAGTTGGAAAAGATTCCTAAGGTTCCCTCCCACCCCAATTCCCTGCTATATATTTGTGCAAATATATTATTTCAGTGCAGGAAGTACCATGAGCGTATATATGCACACATACATACAGCAAAATACAAAATTATGCACTCAAAGAAGCTGTGAATAAGGCTACATAACTTGATTGCCTACCAATGTTTCTACACTTGAGAATTTCTCAAATTATTTGAGAGTCCTTGCCAATTGTCATCACGACCTTAGTCCCTCACTATATTGAACTTAACAAAGCAACAACTAAGAACTCCACGATTTCTCCCTGTCATACATCAAAGGGGATATGTTAAGTGATTAAGCTTTCCTGCCTCTCCTTTATATAAAGTAGTGACAATTTCAATTTTTAAAATAGTCATCTAATTATTTTATAGTCTAAAGCAACATAATGTTCACTTAATCAGGTTTATCCTGTCACTACCCATCACCCACACCCGAAAAAAAGTTTCTGGAGATTTAGATAGGGAGAAAATAGCAATAATAAATGTTTCAAGTACTCTACAACCTGCTTGTCCCAAAGTATTAAATATTAAAATGGGAAAAGTCCAAAATAGCAATGTTATATAAATTAATTCATTTACTGGAAATCAAATATCCTAATATAAAATCTTTAATGCAATTTCTTTTAAGAAGTGAAAATTAAACAAGAATAAAATCACTGGTTTTCACTGGTTTCTAACTAAACTAATACTGCTGGGTGATCAAAATGTGGCAAAAGAGCCACTGATTTATAGTGCTACTATCTTAACACCACTGAATTTTATTTCTTTTTTACTGTATTCAGTGAAACTCATTTGGTAATATTTAAATGTATTTTCATAATTTTGTTTTGAACGTAAAATTAGATTTCAAAATTATCAACATTACATGTCTACTTGCATAGAAATCTGGTGTCTGTGTAGACATTCCGAGGTGAGACTTCATGTTTTATACTTGGAAAAAAGTTACCTCTGTGTTTTTTAATAAAAATGTCTTTTTAAACACACACACACACACACACACACACACATCTCCATGTACACAGTCTTTTCCATATTATGTTTGCATTGTTAGAGGTGAATTACTAAATCAGCTGATTCATTTTATTAACAACTTACATGTTTAGTTTAAGTAAGTAATAACATCTTTTAATAACTAGCTTGAAATGTTAACAATTCTAAGGCTATTAACATAACAACTGGTTATTAAATGTGGTTATGACCAATTAAGAAGAAATGACATTCTGATAAACAGCTACATATTCATACAGGATGCAGGATTTTAGAAAGTAGATGGAATTTTCCAAAGCTAAACGTTAAATAGCATTGTATTATTTAGCAAGCTTGAAATTAAAACAGCTAGAAAATTTGGGTTCCATTATAGTGAGGTCAATCATGGAGACAGAATTATGACAGAAAAATAAAATGATTTAATGTGTGCAGTAAGACTCTTATTTGAATGTCAAATACCATGTTTAATATTTTACTAAAATCCATGGTTGGGAAATGGTTAAAACTTCTTTGGAAGGCAAATTACGTTCGTATAGATGCGATAATGTTCATTTTTGTTTTATTATATCTGGAGTTGTTTTATCCACAAATAATCCTGGAAAATTGTGTTTGTAAAGCAAAATTTCATCTGAAAAAGGAACCAGATTATTGGAGCTTTGTATCCAATTTGGAAAATTTTGATTCAAACTGAAATGACACATTAGTCCATATAATTCCTGTTCAGGTTAACCAGTTTAAGAAATTTTAATGTAAATTTATCCAAGAGACTGTTAGTAAATAGAATGAGCGTAACATGCCTATGGGTAAAGGGTTTAGGGTGATAAATCAGTTGCAACAGATACGGATACTTTTTGGGTGGAGGATCAGGAAATGAAGCTAGTTTACAAACAAACAGAGGGGAAGAAAAACTATGATTTCAAATCTTAACCATACAATAGACATAGTTCTATTCTAGAAAAATAGCCAGTTATTTGCATCAGCAGCAATCAAGAGTGAAACCAGAGTTATAATTAGGGCATAAAATGGTGACTGGGGCTTTGCCAAGGTCACCAGAATTTAGAGGGTACAAAAATTCAAAACCTTTTCTTCATCAGGATAGAAGCCACCATAGTAACCAAGTGCCCCTCCAATTCAAATGAATTTTTCTTTCCTATGCTATTTTCGTATCATGAATTACTACATACCCAACTACCAAAAGGAAAAAAAAAGTTAATTTGATGGCTGATTACGCTACTTAGTCCAGGGTGTCAAAATTGCTACTCATGGGTTTGACGAAGTCATTTTAAATAGCCACTTCTCACTTTTAGATTCACATTTATTTTGAAGACCAAAAGTTCACAGCACCATAATGTGTAAAACATAGAGTAACTCAATATAATATACATGACTTGGGAACAGAGTATTGCATAGTTAGAAAGCTTTTGTACTATTTTTTAATTCAAACAAGATGTTGTTTGTGCTCATAAATGAAACTGCATGAAAATGAGATTGGGTTACTCTGTACAGTAATTTTATAATCTCCTAAAAATGTGATCCACTAAAGAGTATGACAAAAGTTAGCAGGAATAAATTCATAGCCTTACTAACTTATCAAGTTGTATTTCTGACGGGACTTTAAAAGAACAGTTTGATTTAAGTTTCCCACCAGAGCATCAGCACAGGAACAAGAAGTCATCACTTTAAGTCCATCGCCAATGTGAAGTTTCAAATGGGTCCTTATACAGTAGTTTTCAACTGGGAAAAAAAATCAATTCACACCCATTTCTGAAATTCAGAGCAATGCACTTTGTGAATTGACATTCTGGATGTTAGTGCCTATCCAAGGGCGGGGAACTCTGGAATGAAAGAGACTTATTAGAATGAAGTTTTACCTGACTGCTAGCTTCATAACCAAGGACATCAGAGCACTCCTCTATCTCTTTAGCTGTTTAACTTACAGGAGATAAGTCATTTGCTAATGATAGAGGCTTTTAATATCCTGCTTTTCATAGAGTTACTGGCAGGTATAGTATTTAAAGTTCTGGGTTATTTTTATGCTAGTCAGTATAACTTTTGGGGGAAGGAGAGTCTGAATCATATGTATGAATGCACACTAAATGCTTTACCAAACTGCAAGGCAAGTTCTTCAAAACTAGTCTTGGTTAAGAATTTTAAAACTATGTTTATATGGGAGATGAATAATTGATACATTCTTTAGGTTACTAATTCTTCAAGCTCAACTAATAACTAGTGACAGAATTATTTCATACAATGATCTCAAAACTTTGGTTGTTTTTGTTTTTTTAAAAACAGGGTTCAATAAAATCAAGTACTTAGTTATATATGTGTGTGTATGTGTGTGTTTGTCATAGCCTTAATCTACCTACCCATTTCCCCCTTCCCCTCTGTTGAAATGTGTATGTGTATATGTATGATTTTATGCATACATAAAGATGTGTGTATATACAACAGATTCACATCTGACACTTGCTGGCAATTTCAACGGACATAGGGAAATTATTTCACAAGTTGAATAGACTAGGTTACAACAGTGTATATCCAGTGTAATCATTTTTTTATGCTGTAACATGACCAAATAGAACAGTTCTGAGGGTTGAATTCAGTATCATTCACTTGGTGGGATATGTTATGAAGGAATCCATAAAACTTGATAATTTTTTAAAGTCTAGTCACCTCTGGTATACAAGGAGAACGCCTACCTCAGATAGTCTCTGCGACAAAGGATAAGGTTTGCTTTAGTGTACAGGGTGGAGCCCACCTCTCCCAAACGACAATCACAGCAAGCACACTTCAGACAGTCTTCATGCCAATATTTCCAGGGCCTTCAGTAGATACCGGTCCTTGATTTTACGGTTGCAGCCAGCACCCTTTCGGCTTGGTGTCTGGCTGGACTGAGAGCATTTGTATACCTAAGAAAGTTAAAAAAAAGCAAATAACTGGGACTATTAGATGGAATAAAAAGACACCAAAGACCAAAATCAGACTAAAAATTCAGCAGTGCTTTCTCTAAAAGTACAAGGTCTTATTTTTTATTCTAAAAATGTTTACTCGGATAAAACAAGACAGGCTCTCATTTACACTTTATATTTTCCTTTCTCAATTTCTTTCCTCATCCATTTGTTCATCTTCCAAAATCAAGTGATAGGATATTATATTTATGTGTGTATATGTGTATATGTATTTGTATGTATATTTCTATATATGTACATATGTGTATGTATGTATGTATATATACACAAATATGGAAGGAGGGAGAAGGATGAGGAGAGGGGAAGAGAGAGAGAGGGAGAATGAGAATATTCATGTCATGGTAAGCAGCTGTTATAAATATGAAGCTAAGTAATATTAGATAATTGTATAATGTTTCTTCTCCTGAATAGAACATTTCCCTTGGGGAGCAAATGTGATTAAAATTCTAAACAATTTTTAAAGAAATCTACTTAATAATGCACCACACATAAATTTGCCCTCCAGTACATAAGTGTCAATCTTGAAATATGTGAAATAGCTAGGTTAAAATAACCACTTAATGTATATTTGGTGGTAGGAAGAGTAGGGTGCCCCCTGTGTGGGGAAAAGAGTTAGGTTACAGTAGTTGAATAAGTATATGACACAGAATTTTTTAACAGATCAATTAAAGATTCAAATTCCTAAATAATGGACACTTCAATATGTGGTCCTTATGGTAAAAGAGAGTACAGCTACCAGTGCCTACATTAAAATCATGTAACCTATGCATTTTAACATATCAAGTTACAATTCTAACAAATATTAGATAACACTTTAAAAGGATATTAAAGAAGGGCCAACCGTAGTTACATTTTCACCTCAAAGGTCAGTATTAGAGACAGGCAAGAGCCATTAATCACTCCTTACCAATTTTTTTAAAAAGTTATCTTTCCATAAATGTTATAATCCAATTACCTGTTATCACGAACAAGAGGTGTCTGTCTAGTTCAACAACTTGGCCATACGTTAAAAAAATATTTAGCATTTTGTTTTTCCCCAATTACATGTAAAAATAATTTTTAACATTCCTTTTTGAAACTTTTGAGTTCCAAATTTTCTCCCTTCCTCCTTCCTCACCCCACATTGAGAAGGCAAGCAATTTGATACAAGTTATACACGTGTAGTCTTGCAAAACATTTCCATATTTGTCATGTTGGGAAAGAAATATAGACAACAAAACCACAAGAAAAATAAAGTAAAAAATCTGTATTCAGACACCATCAGTGTCTGAATAGATAGCATTTTCCATCATAAGTCCTTCAGAGTTGTCTTGGATCATTGTATTTTGGCCACACTCTTGATAGTAAAAGATGCTCATCTTTAAGATTCCCCCTTTTTCCTAAATTGATTTTGTATTGAACATACACCCTCTCCATAAAGCCAAATCAATTGAATGTTTAAACTGAACAAAAAATATCTTCCATTTTCTCATTTGGAGCCTCCTCCCACTCCCAAATACATGAAATGAAGAAACAGAAGCCAGAAGTCAAGTGGCTTGTTCCGAGGTCACAGAGTTATTTAACGTTACAACTAAGATTAGAATCCTAGTCTCCCGAATGGTTTTTTCACTAATTCGTTGCTTCACAGAAGTACTGAAGCCCAAACTTGAAGCAGAGAAAGGATGTTTGCACTAATTGTTCATGTTCTTACTAACTACTTTAAAAAAACAAAGGCCATATTCTATATTCACCTATCTCCCATTCCACCCTCCCCAGTTACATAAGTTTTCTTCAACTTTCTACAAGTGACATTATGGTGACTGTTCTGCTATAGCCTTTAATAATTCTACTTCAAATCACTTAGGCAAAGAAAAGATACTTACAACATACACATCTTTTTGTAGGAGAAGCCTTATACATAGATTTTTTTTAAAGGAATGGTGAACATTTGTTAGAATGAAACTTCCTTGGTTTATTTTTTTTTGGTTCAACCAGAGTTCCAGACTAGATGTTGAGTTAAGAGTTCTTTGTACAGAATAGTAGGCAGTATCCCTGTGCCCTAATTCCTCTCCTTTGAAGGAACTAAGAACCTAGGACAGATCAATCATAACCCTTAGTAGTCCTGCTAAAGCTTACTTTCTAGAACTTCTATCAAATGAAGATTCTTTGATCGTAACTGGTTATTTTCAGTACGGTTCTATGGGGAATGAATTCTATCAATTACAACATAGCACATTCCCTAATGCCCTTAATACCTGGATAGGGGAAGCATTCAAATTTAATAAATATGGTTCTGGGTTTCAGAGGCATATACATATTTAGTATGTGTGGAATCAAAAGTTTGAAAGGAAGACTGCTCTACTTTCCCCAGTTTGTAATTCCTGTTCGTTTTTGAGCTTTAGTGCCCAGAAAAAAATAGGAGAAAAACCCCACCTGAAAAAACAACTAAGCTACATTTCCCAGTTATGTTACAGCCATAAAGAATATAAGGCCAAATCTTTCACTTCAGACAGTAGAAAGTAATCTTTATGAAAACTAGACAACAGATTACTAAACTCAAAAAATGTTTTTGTTATTGTGTTAACATTTTAAATTAGCACTCAGAATTCAGCTAATGTTTGTACTTAGTAGACTAAATGACACTAGGTCATTTAAGCACAGGAGTTGGTTATTCTATATTATATTTATGTGGCTTCCTTTTAAAGGGATCGTATTTCTCCTAAAATTAAACATTTCAACTAGATGTAAATCAATAGCAGCTAGTTGGAGAAAATGGTTATTTCAAATTATTCTGCCACATATAGAATTTATAAAGTAGTCCGCAGATTACCCTGACCATTCAAAAAATGTCTTTATAAAGTTACATGTTCATAGGCCTAGACGCATTTCACAAGTTTCTTATAGCACATCAGGAGTCATAACTAGTTTTAGATTGGCATGTAAATTGTTCTGAGGGAAATTCTTATTGCCTCTGAGACCCTGCTATTCCGAGTTATTTGACAGTTTAAGGGAAATCAATTTTTTTTAAAGACAAATAATGGCCTGTGCAGTATGGTGTTCAGAAATAAGTAGAACCATTTCATTTAAACTCTGGTGAGCTTTTAATTGCCTGGATTGTATTGTGAGCCAGCCTAACGGTTGATTGCCTCCATTATGCTCTCTTGTTCTGTGCTATTCATCCGCAAAGTCTCAGCTATAGTAGTTAACACAACAAAGTAACCACAACTCTATAACATGCGGGGTTTTTTTTAATAAAGAGATTTTCACACTTAGAGAGACTGTCTTTCAACCAATAGTATATATTCGGAAGAAAAACTACTTTCCCACTTAAACATCTCTCTCTCTCTCTCTCTCTCTCTCTCTCTCTCTCTCTCTCTCTCTCTCTAAAGCGGAAAGGAACAAGAGGTAAGGCTATATAGCAGGTTGACAGCTGAGGTGAGTTAGGAAGATTCTAAAATGAGAATGCATGTCCCATACCTAGAAGCCCTGACACAGATTAAAAGAATTTGACCAACAAGGCCATTCAATTGCTGAGGGGTACTAAACAAAAGATTTTCTTTCTTTACCCCCTCCAATCTCCAAATCAACCCCTTCCCAACCCCATTTGAAAGCTGGATTGGGCCTAAAAGCTTGTTTTTCTCTGTTCAGTGGCCCAGAGCATCCCTGCAGGCTGTAGCCCCCTAAGGGACAACAATGCAAATATGTCCCTATATCTCAGGGACTGGAGCTGCATAACTCCGTTCTACCCCTTCAACTCCCTCCTCCCCACCCGCTCAACCCCCCTTCTTTTTTGAGCAATGGAGCTGGGAACCAATTTGATTCCCTTTTTCTCCAATGCAGCTGCAAGGCTCAGAGATACTGACATTTTTCCACTCTTATCAGTTTAATTACAGTTACCATGGCAGCAAAGTGCTAGTGCTTGGCAAAGGCCAACAAGAGATTTGCAAGACTGAGTTCAATTTTGATGCAGCTCACATGCAAAATCAAAAATAAGAAACATACATACAGTATAACAAAGAATTCCTTTTGGGTTTACACTCCAGCCTCTTTTGTGGCAGTGTCTTTTCAGCCACACTGGGATGATTTGCAAAGAATGTAGCAATATTTTGCACCTAGCAAGATTAATTGGTTTAAACAGCAGTCTTTCAAAGCAGTTAACAGCAAAAAATTTCAGGTATCATTAGAAATGCACTAAAGGACCATTAAAGCCAGGTTCCTGCAAAGTACAGTTACAACATGATAGTAACCTTACCAAAACTTTTCTCCTTTTTCTGCATGAGTTGATTTAAGAATGCCTGAGTAGCAGCTTCTCATTGGATTTGGTAATCCAAGGAAAAGTGGTAGCGTCCCTTTTGCTTTGGCTGAAGTGAGAAGCTGGTGTTCAGATACACAGCCGAGAACAGACTATTGTGCACCCACTTTGGGAAAGGGTCTGAGTGTCGGCAGGGGGTGGGGGGAAGGGAGAAGGGTTGACAGACAAGACAACACGCACAAACTGAACCACTTGCACCACTTGCAATGTGGCAGCGTTCAAAATGATGGCGAATGACAAAGCCACATGTTTCCCTAACTCTGTCCGTAATCCTATAATCCCAGCGGTCTCTTTTAGCTTCGTTTTAACAAATGGATTTGATTAAACTGTCACATGCAGCGTTAGCATACCATATCATGTTCAATATGAAAAAGATCATAAATCTGACTTGTATTTCATAATAGCAATATGTGTAACCTCTAAAAATATGCTGCATCAGTCTAATATCAGGCTATTAGTCCATGTGCACCTCATTTCACTGAATCTCTCTTTCCCCTTCCCAGGTTCTAGCCATACCCCAACACCCATGCACTCTAGACACTTTGCTACCAGAAAGAACTGGACAGTTAAGGGAATGGTGTGTTTATTGTGTCTATTTGTAAAGGGAAAACGAGTGTTACGAAGAACGGAGACTCTCCAAATTAAACTATTGGGGGGAATAGCGGGGGAAAAGAAGCAGTTACTGAATCGTACCCCACAAAGCAAAAACAAAAATTCACACATCACTATATCCCTAGTCCCACTGACCTGAACCCTAAAATTATCTTAAAAATTGCACCCCCCATTCTCTGCCACGAAGAATAAGCGTGTGGAAATGCTGCAGTTCATTGTTAACTTTGACTATTATCTACTCTAATACTTGAGATGTTCAGCGAAGGAGCTTCTCTCCCTTCCTCCATCAGCATCTTCCGATTGCATGTATTTCATGTCTCATCATAAAAATAATGAAGCCTCACATGATTTAAACAAAATCGTCTCAGCAGAGCTGCAGCTTGAGCGAAAGTTACAGTGCAGAAGACGATGTGTTGCGGCTCTAGTTTATACCTCATTAGGAGAGGCAGAAAAAAAAAATACCCACATAACACACACGCACGCACGCGCACACATACACACACCACAAATAACCCAAAGCTTGTGTATACAGTTGCTTCACTTACCTTCTCAATTAAGCAATACAGGGGGAGGCAGTTCAGTGAGCACAGTGGCTGCTTTGTAGCTCTTCTCCTTGGGAAAGGTCAAAAAGCATTGTTTGAAAAAAAAAAAAAGGACAGGGGAGGGAATCGCTATTCTTTAAGTTTAAAATAATGAGGTCCTCAAGGATCCGCCAAGTAATTGTGTTGACCACATCTGAGCTACAGGTGTCCTCCTTTTAGTATCTTACAGTCCACGGCTGTCTTTCTCTGTCCTGGCTCAAGACAACTTACCTAAGCAGCGTGTGAGGAACCAAGCTGAATGAAGCCAGGGCTTTATCAGCTGCAAAATGCAATCCCTTACCAGCCAGACATAATACAGCAAAAGAAAAGGTCACTCAGTTATTACTGAGCCAGCAGAAGGCAGCTCTTGTCAAGACCATAGAGAAGCAGCTCCCTTCCGATTTAAGACTATTTACCTCTCACCCCCATCCCCCGCCTTCTTCTTTCCTTCTCTCTCCCGTCCCTCCCTCCTTCGTTCGCTCCCTCTCGTGTTCTCGTTCTGCAGCTCAGTCAAGTACAGCCGCCCTCCGAAAGTGCAAAGCAGCCAGGAGACAGATTGGGCTTTGTTGGTAATTTCCCATGGTGAAAATTTACAAGCCTGCGAGTGCAGTCAG
The DNA here is from genome assembly GCF_011100635.1 of Trichosurus vulpecula. Classification (NCBI taxonomy): domain Eukaryota; kingdom Metazoa; phylum Chordata; class Mammalia; order Diprotodontia; family Phalangeridae; genus Trichosurus; species Trichosurus vulpecula. Next base: position 187,987,071 of record NC_050577.1, on the reverse strand, counting down.
CAAAACCACATGCATATGCTAGACACAAACACCAGGGACAACCCCTCACAAAAAAAAAAAAGAGAAAGAAAAAGAATGAAGGAAAGAAAAGAAAGGAAAAAAGAAAAAAAAGTGACCTCTACAGAAATCAACTTAGAAAGGACCCTATGCGTCCCAGCCTATCCAAAATGAAACTCCAGGAAAGGTTGGGGGGGGGGGGACGGGGGGAAGAACAGATAATACGAATTTCTTTGAATAACCAGGAAATTTTGCAACAGCTGGCTACATTTAAACAAACTGTCCCCAACAGTCACTCATAAAGCTAATAATTATGGAAATTAAAAAAAATACAGTTAAAACGTCACCTAATATTTTCAGAATTAGCTAGAAAGTATTACCCCCCTCTACTCTAGGAGTATTTGGGGGGTGGGGAGAAATATCTATATCTATATAGAGAGAGCTATAGATAGATAGATTATCTATGTAGATATTGTAGCTTGGTCTCTAACTCCCATTCATAGTCCTGAAAACTCTGCTCTGTAGGTCTGCCACACACAGGCCTCTTCCTGCCTATGTCTCAGGCTACCCCTCCTCTTCATTCTAATGGCCTAACCTACAGTGAACTTTTGGCCCAATTTATCCATTTCCTTTCCCCTTTCTTCCAAACATACTCCTCAAATTTACTTTAAAACTCTTAAAAAGCCTTAGAGTCTAATCTATGTGCTTTTTTAAAAAGTACTCTATATTCTGTGCTTTATTACTAGCTTGGTCAAAACACAATTGGGGTACTCACAAGCTTTCAGAACTCTCAAAATAATTTGCTGTGGTACCTGCATAAGATTTATTTTGAAGGCATTTTTAAGAAAAATTATTTACAGCAATTTCTACTTCTCCCCTTCCCCATCCCATTTACTTCACATTCCTTCTTGAAAGGCTGTTGCAGCTGGAGAAAAAAAAGAAATTATTTCTCAAACTTAAAGTTAACTCTCTTTCATCAGGCTTAAAAGTCCTGACATAGGTCAGACTTAAAATTTAGTCTAAATTTACGTGACTTTAAGTCTTTAAAGAACCAAGTAAGATTCAGTGAAGCACTTCCACTTCCTTCTCCCCACATCAGTTTAACCTAGAAATATTAGTTTAAAAACAAACAAAAAAGCAATTTAAAAATGGACTTTGGGCTTTGCTTATGCTTCAATGAATAAAAATTCGTAATACCAATATTTTACCCCTCCCCACTCCCCACTCCCCAAAAACCCTTTATGACGAAATTATCATGTGGCCACTTTTTTCTCCCTTTTAAATAGTAACAAAACTCAGAACTAACCTGAAAATAACTGAAAAATCACAGACAGCAGGTTAATACGACCCCCTTCAGCTGATTTGATCTGTACATAAGCAGATTCTCAACTTTTGCCTTTCTCTCCTACTTATGCAAGCACACATACACCTCATCTTATGAACAGTTCCTTGCTTATATCCTACCCTTGCTATAACCACTCTGAAAACACAGCAGTCTCTCTCACTCTCTCTCTCTCTCAACCAATGCACTGAGAAGAAGAAAAGAGGGAGGGAGAAGTATGTGTTGGGAAAGGGAGAAATAAAATCAAAACAAATGGTACAGCTAATGAGGACAATTAAATTAATTATGTTCAAGGAGATGAGATTTTTTTTCCCTCCAACTGTATGATCTGTTACCCCTCGCTGGCAACTGCTGCTCTGTAATTCATGGCAACTGATTAGTGCATCTATGCAAATCTTTGTTTAAATCATTCAACTAATTAAATGATGGGATTATTCCTCTGCCTACGGTGACATCATTCGCAGTAATAGTACTCTATTTGGACTGTGGCAGTAGATTCCTGATATCAACACCAACCTGCAAAGACATTAACCACTTTGTCACTTTTTTTAAGGGACAAACACCCAGATCTCTAATTACATGTGTTTCCCCCCTCCTTTATCCCCCAGTCTTCCTTTCCTTCCCTGTTTTTCCCCTCCCCCATCAATCAGGAATATATATTTATATATAAGAAAGGGGAGAAACTTGGTGAATAATATGCCAACCACATGTGTAAAGGAATAAAATGGAATAGTTAACATTCAGCTCCACGCCATTCATTTTCCCCTAAAATGTAATGATAATTAGATGGGTCATAAAATGCTCTTCTTTTCATTATGACTGATGAAATGCATTAAAGTTGACAGGGTATTACCTGACAGTAATTAGGTTTTGTCATGAATTAAATTATTTGAAAGCAGGCTATCTCCCCAATCAAGCAATTTACAGCAAGATTTTTTAAATCTGTGCTACATAAGAGAGAGATAGAAATAGCAGTTTTTCTCTTCATAATCATATGAATTATTCACCAAAAAAAAATCATCAGGAAAAAAAAACCGTGCAGATGAAGAGGCTTGCCACTTAATGTACTGCACAGATGTGATCATCAGCAGTTGCGACAATGAAATATACAAGTGCACACAAAGTGATCTGGTGAACAAGAGGTGGGAATTTAATCATCTTCTGCTGACACTTTGCAAAAAACACCATTAACCCTCAGCAAACCCCCTGTTTTCCCTGCTCTTCCCCCCATCAGTGCCTCACCCCTCCTGTGAAAGGGAAAAAAAGTGAAAAAAGAATTTGTGCTTTTGTTTACTCAGCCAAGCTAAAGGTTGGTTCCAGCCAGGCAACAGTTTCTTCATTTCCAGAGAGTAAACTAGCCAGTTAATTACAAATCCTTAGTAAACCTTTGCAAAAGGACTGCTATTAACGAGACACTTTGGGGGGGGGGGCGGTCTGTCTATTACAGAGCTTGAGCTCTGATTCAGCAGCTCATCATACTTTCCATTTGATAAGAGTATTTAATCCACCCAACCCCCCCCCAAAAATCAGAATGCCATATCCAATATTTCTTAACTCTAATGCCTTTGAAGGAGGGGAGGGATGAAAGAATGAAGCGGGCAGGGGCAGGGCATGAGACAGTGATAACCGGTGTGTAAACTTACCTTTTCTCAAAAGAAGCTTCCACAGGAAAATATGTTTCTAAATGTATCCTCAAGTTCTCAGCTTTTAAAATGCACTTCCGTTTAATTTTGTGTATGCCCCTTCACTAAGTATTTCTGCAGTGTCCCAAAGAGGATGCTGTTATGTTGCAGTCTTTTTTAGGGCAGCAAGAAGGGTGGGGGTGAAGGGTAAGGTAGGAAATCATATGCTCAGAGTCCAATTTAAAAGCAAAAGTCTCAGTTAAGGTAAGTATGAAGTTAGTTCTCCCCCCCAACCTCCACCATCATTCTCCAAAATTCAGCCCCACAAATGGCAATGAGCACCTAGGTTCGCTTTGCCTATCTTTTTTATTTGTTCTTCTCTTCCTTACTTTCTTCCCGAACTGCACAAACCTGAGTGGGCCAGCTTGCTCCTCCCGTATTTAAACACCTCTCCAGGTCCCTAGTTAGCAGCTTCCTTCAGCTCATCCAAGAAGCTGACAAGTACTGTTAGAGGAGGCTGTACATGTTGCTCTAATGGACCTCATTAAGTTCTACTTACAGATGTTCTCTTAACATAATTGATCTGCGGTGAGTTGAGAGGACTGCACTTATTCCCTAGCCCCCAATTATGGTTGGGTAATTAGATCCCCAACCTCCAATTTTTCACATTCACCCTTCTAACATTCCAAATATCAAAGTATCTCTTTCTCACCAAAGCTCCCCCCCTTACCGGACTCCACTCTACTCACTGTATTGACAGTTAGATCTGCAATAACCTTTGTAGTGCGCCAGTTTTAATGGTGCATTCAGCCCATTGACAGAGCTGGTGTTCCCCTCCTCCCCTTCTCTGCTTTCCTTCCCCCCCCAACCCTTAGAAACAAAGGGTTAAAAAAAAAAACACCTAACTTGTATAGTTGTACTTTTGATAAAAGGTTTCAGTGATGAGCTTTGGCAGAGAAGCTTCTCTTCTAATGTCTTTTTATCTGTATTAATTCCTCAGATGAAAACTTTAAGGAACAATGAAGGAGAGAGGTAGTGCTCTGAAACGGTGAGAAGAAAAAAATTACACAGCACACCTGGGACAGATGAAGCCAAACTAGTGCTTTTATAATGCCAATCAGTAGGGCTGTTTATCATCCCTCTAATTAGGAAAGCAGCCTAAAACAGAGAGCACTTGGGGAAATGGTAATGTTATGGTTTTGCACTTAAAAGGGGAGACATTTCCTGCACTGTAAGAATCTAGGATTGGGGCTGACAAGTCCTTTAATTAATGGGCAGGATTCCCTGTGTGTGCAAGTATGTGTGCATGTTTTAATTCATAAAGTAGACAAAGGGTGCTATGAGGACAGGGAAAGGGGAGTACTGGGAGGGGGAAGAGGGAGTCCATTAGTTTAAAGAAGAACAGAGTTCATAGCTACCTTCCTTTTTTTTAACCCCCAAAGGACTGAAGTGTAGAACAGCACAGAGCTGTTTTTCCAGGAATTTGAATGTTACAGTGGAAAAAAGCCTAAGGCCATCAGGCATACACCAAGTTCGAGACAACCTGTATTTTGAGTTTGTCTTCTGGTTTCTCTTTCTGACACACCACCATTTCTCCCTCGGATGTTGGCTCATGGTTTAGTTGGGGTAGTATAGGGCATGTTTGGACTCACAAGATGATTATAGAATCTCTGGTTAATAAGTGCAAAGGGAATATATACTTTAAACAATTCTTGCAAAATACCACTTCGATCATTTTCTTCTTTTTGCCAAGAAGAAAGAAATTCAATGTTGTTGTGTTTTTTGGTTTTTTTTTTTATGAGTTCTTAAATTGAACTCTCTGAACCTGGATGCAACTGGCTTGCAATACTGTTTGGAAGTCTTTTAATGATTAAAAATAAAGAGGGCCTCTCTCCTAAATTCTCAAGAGATATATTTCTCCATCTCTTTACCACAAATTTTTCTTCTTTAAGCTATGAATCCATAAACGTGGATGATATATGTGTATGTGCTGTGTGTATACACACATATACTGTTAAATTTGTCTGATGGTTAATAATTGTAAGGTTCAATAAGCCCTGATACAATTTAAATCTTGATTTTTTTCTTTCAAAAGTAAGCTACTGAAATCATAGGAATTAATATAGCTGAAAATATTCAATCACCATCTCAAGTATACTACCTTATTTCCTAAATAGCAATTCTGCTTGAATGAACACATTAAACAGAAGCCGATTTTACAAAACTTGTAGTGATTGATTAAACACATTTATCTTATAGAAAACTGAACCAATTATATTTCACTAAGTAAAGAAAAAATTATCAAAAGAAATATCAGAATGGCTCCTTTTAGTTTTAGTTTCAATGGCAATAACCATTTCAAAAGAAATGTTTTCAGGAAAAACATAGTTTCTACCTTCAAATAGCCATAACTTTTGGCATTCCTAAAGTAATAAAAATAGATACAGTAACTCTTTCATACTGATTTAAAAAAAAAACTTTGGGAGAAAAATTGGAGGATGTAATGGTCCTTAAAGGGCTTATTGAAGTTAACTATTCCATTACTGAGTGGGAAGAGGGCATAGAAATGCTTTTCAAATGCAAGAGAAGCTAAAAAGCTAATTTTCATAGAATCCTGTGAAATGCAAGAATGAGGCAAATGAAGAGCTCTCATAGTATTCAAAAATATATTCTCAATCATAATGGGTGTTATTACAATACACTTATTATAAATGAATATTAGTTAATAGCCCCTTGAAAACATATCACTTTTAAAAGAAAATCAATCCTTGTAGGAACTAATATATTCCATCCCATGCATCTTCAAGCAACTGAAAAAATCCAAATATTTTCTTTAAACTGGATGATGAAGCCATTAGATTTAACTCTTATATGTTGAATTTTTACCAAACCAATGACTTTTTCCCTCTGATGGTACACATATGAGATAGTCATTTCAGAAAGATTATGTACACTAGTTTAAATTAGAGGAATCTGAAATTGTTATCATCTGAGAATTTTTATTTCAATGAATAAAACTTCAGTTCATAAAAAGGCAAAACTTATCATAATAAACAAATTAACATGTAAACACCAAAATAAATAGCCATACTTGGATTAGTTGTGTTCCAATATTAATTATGTTTCATGTCAAAAATTGTTAAAAATGTTTTAAATGAGACCAATTTCTCAATCATCTTCCAAATATTTTGCCAATTTTCATCACTGTGGCTACCAATATATATAGTATCTTCTAAAGCCATATTGTACAAACTCTGATGTTGGTATCCACCAAATAGTTAATGTAATGCTCCTATAATTTTGTAGCCAAAATATAATTTCTCTTTTTTGTTATCATATTTATAACTAAATGGATATTAAGTGGAACCCTCTAGGCATTGGCAATGTGGCTGTATTTTTCTACAAAATGTTTTCTTTTTAATATAAAATTTCAACAAATTATTTTTAAAACAAAACAATTGTAGCCTTACACCTTCCTTCCTGGACAACACTAATTCCTTTTTTTCTCTAGACAATTTATCTTGAAAGAATTTTTTCCTTTTGTAATTGAGGTCATTCACTTTTTGTTGGAGGTTCACTAAAGATTCACAAAATTTTAGGAAAGATATATCTTTTAGAAGTTATGGGTTCTAATTTTTATAGTTTCTAATAGATGACACATGATAAACATGTTTTTCTTATTACCGTTTGGGGACATTCTTTAATTCCTGAAAATGAAGGAAGTGATATACTTCAGTGAGAAGACCCTGTATTGGAATTCAGGAGACTTAAGTTCAAATCTTAGCTCTAATCTTATCTGTGTGATGTTCAGGAAGTCACAACATTGTTCTCTTGGTGTAAGTTTTTCAGTGTAAAATGACAGGGTTAGAGTATATGATCTCTAGTCCCTTAAAGCTCTGAATCTATGATCTATGACCATATCTTCCTCGTTGGTTTTTCTAGTATCTGAATTTATATTGACAAGGTATACCTAAGTTTGGATACAGAGGTGAGTTTGAGTAGGCGATATAATAGGCTATGAGTAGGTAGACCTAAACTGTATATTCATCTTAAGTAAGCATTTTCCCCTCATGATTGTTTACATGACCTATCTGTCCCTTATTAAATCTTGGCTAGACAGGAGACTTTTTTTTATAACTGGAACTCTATTCGTGCCATTTCCTTCTAAATCAATGGAGGTGGATTAAGGAACAGCACTTATTGATGTCATGGTATTCATTCGACACTTTAAGGATCTAAAAAAGAAGTTTGCAAACTTTAAAGTACCCATAAATGCTAGCTATAAATCATCATCATTATTACCGTTATTATTATTATTATTTCTTCAATTTCCTGACAAACCAAGATTATAGTCCCTTCCTAACTTGGTCTTTGACATTTTCTGTGGCAAAAAAAAGTCTTAACCCTCGAGCTAAACTGTTGCTCAGCCCTTCAGATTAGGTAGGCTGAGGACAAACAGACATATATAGTCTGTTACCAGACCTGGATTCATCTTCATTTTCACCTTGGTAGGCCTGCCCAGGGCTTGTACTCCATTTGATAGTTTTCAAGAACCAAAAGTTGCCTTCACATGATGGTGGACAGAGAAGTAGTAATTTAGTGAAATTTTCTATAGCATCTTATTGAATTATTTTGGTAATACTATTAAAATGATGTGAACAGCTTAAAAATACAGTGAAAAGTATACACATACACACAATGTATCATACAATGAAATATTATAATGAAATCAAACTGCCAAGCATTGCTATACTTAGGGTGAACTGATCTTTCGGCCAGACTTGATGCCAAATGAAGATAATGACTGCAGAATGCAAATTCTGACATTCATAATGAAGTGAAAAGGTTGCTTAGAGCAGGGTCTTCTTAACTTGATTCCATGGATTCCCTAAAGGGCCTGTGCAAAGATTTCAGGGGATTCATTGAAACTGGATGTGGTTAAAAATACATATTTACTTTTACCAGCTTCTAATTGAAATATAGTATTTCCTTCTATTATGAATGTAGACAATAAACATTATTCTGAGAGGGAATTCATATGCTTCATCATACTATCAGAGGGGTCCATGATGCAAAATAGGCTAAGAACCCCTGGTTTTGAGTATGGTGGATCTAAAAATGAACTGTGTGTTTATTTTCAAGTCTAAAGCAATGTGACATTCACTTAATCATCCAAGGGCCAGACTAGTTCATCACCTAGGCTAACCATCTGAATGTTTCTGGCCTCAGACCAGCTCCTTTGCTAATAAAGGCAGTAGACTATGGCATAGAAGGCTGGCAACTTGTGTGGGTAGAGGGAATTCCCTTAACTAGTGAAATTATAATTTGGGAATTGAAAATTTCCCAAAGTTTCAGTAGTGTTGTATAATTTAATCTCAATTAACTGACTATTTGAAGTAGTTTTTTTTTTAGTGGCCATGTGAAACCCATGCTATAAATGGGTAAAAAGGTGTCACAAAACATATGTTGGTGTGTGTATTTGTATATTCATACATATATGAAATGTGCACACACATGGATATATAATATATGTATAATTATATTACAGTATATAATTGATATATTAGCATTTATAAATATATAATATGCTATATAATTTATATATACTAATCAATATAATGAATAAATATAATAAAATAATAATATATAATATATATTATAAATACTTTTAAATAATATAATGAAATAAGATGACAATAAGTATAGAATAAATATATTGATAAATATTGCATATCTATAAATTTTAACTCTCCAAATTAGTATGATGGGGGCAAAGAGGTATGTTGGCACTCTGTTGATGAGTGTAAAATGGGGTCTGGTTAATGAGAGACCAATTCTTAGAGTATTCTCAACATCTGCTGCCAATTTGTGTGGTAGTAATCCTGTCTGTGGAAATGTATGATAGAAGGGTTGGGACACTCTCTCTCCTGATTCAGGTATCCTATTTCCTATTGGATTATTGTATGATGATAAGAAGCCTTTTTAATTGGCTGTTGAGCTGTCACTCAGTGCCTACAAAAAGCTTGAGATGATGGAAGAGTGCTGTCTTCCCTGGTGCAAAAGAGGCAAAAATGCTATAAGCCCTGGGTAGGGAGAAAGATATAGTAGATGAAGTGACAGCGGCTGCTGCCTGTCTCTGGTTGCCTTATCTCTACAACCAGACCATCGTGTAGCTGTGAGCGTTGCTCTGCCTGTCTTTTTGCTTCTCTTTCTTGGTCTTAGGTGAGTGAGTATTGGAGATGGATGGACCAGATGAGGCCATTGTGATGTTTGAAAGGTCGGAAGACACAAAGGGTCCGAGAGTGGATTTCACAGAAGAATCTGCGGATAGCTATAACAGCTGATTTATTATGATGAACCAACCCTGAGGACCAAGCTTCATAACCCAGACCATCAGTGGATGAAACCAGTAGCCAAGAAAGATATTTGCAAGCAAAGTATTGACTCCTCTGTTGGCTATGGCCAATCTTAGAAGCAAACTTTGAGGAGGGGAGGATGTTGGCAATGTCTACAGGAACCAAGGTTGCAGGGAAAAGTGGGCTCCAAGTTTGGGGGTCAATGGTTTTGTTTTTAATTCTTGCTCTAGCTTTGCAATAAATAATCCTTTGTAAAAACTAATTGATGTCAATTGGTTAATTGATTCTGAAGAGTCATCAACTATGAATCAATAATCACTGATTAAATAATATTTGGAAATATTAACTGACAATGTTATTGGAGGGATACACTGGGTAGGGGCTTGTGAGTGATAGTAATGGAAAGGCAAAACCCTTCAGAGTTGTACCTTGAGATCTGAGGAGAAGAGTAGGTCCTTCTATGTGAATTCAACCTGCCAGCCATAGTGATCTTTACCCTGGATCCTGTCTGTGCTGTATTGGTGTTTTGTTCAGGATCAGATGCTGTAGATCCCAGCAGTCTGTGGACCCCTACTTCTGGACCTTTGGTAGTTCTTTTGAACTACCAAAACTTATTATCCTAATATCAAGAAAGAACAAACACAACAGAGGCAAAAAAGGGCAGAAAAGCATAATGGCCTGGTGGGGAAATGAAGTTACCTGCAATAAAAAGTAATCATCGGGATAGGGCAACCTCCACTGATGATCGCTTTCTCCCACCCAAATGCTTAGAGCAGTCCTTGAATCACTCATCACCAGGAAGAGGACATTCTTTTGTTAGCTCTAGGCTTTCCTATGTGCTATCGGTTCAGGCTCAGCAGCCAATCAAAAAGGCTTTTCATCACCATCTAGTAAGCCAACAGGAGACAGTCAAGATACCTGAACGTATTCTAAATCAGAGAGAATACGACCCTAGTTCTTCCATTATACGTTTCTAGAAGTAGGCGCAACCCCACATGTATTGGCAGCAGGTATATTTTACTGTTCTAAAGGCTGGGTCGTCATTGATCAGTTCCCTATTATACATGAATAACTTTATTTTAAAAATAAACCTACCTTTCATTGTAACTGGACAGTCATGTCCACCCCTGCCTTTTTTCTTCTACCTATTTTTTGTGTAAGGCCATACAAAAGACAAGCAGAAATCTCTGTTGTGGACCCCAGGGCCAAAAACTGATTAACAGATTAGGAAATCTCCATTTCCTCTCATGGAATACAACAAAATGATCCCGAGGCCAATGGCAGCCTGTTTGTAAATTAAGTATGACCATAGGTTTTCTGCATTCTATATAAAGCCCGAAGGCCCATTTTATGGGCCAACCACTGCTTCTCCATGCCATAACTTGTAACTATGGATCAAAGAAAACTTTTTTTTATTAACTTGTGCCCTTAAGTGCAAGCACTGGGGCTTTTAGCACAACCCAGGCATTGACACTAATTATGTGACCACAGGAATTGGAAAGGAAGGTGAATCATGCATGAGTTTGAGGCAAAAAGGACTATGAGCTCTTTGAACATTATTAGAAGTACCAGAAAATAGTGCTGGTTGGTGGCAAGGAACCACCTGAAATAACTTTGGGAATATTATGTGAACAATTAATTACACACTAGGAAAAAACAGATTTGGTTGGATATTTTTAACTTCCAGAAAATAATTGTATTTTATATTTTCTTTCTTATCTGGCCTTCAATCTGGAAAAAAGAAAAAAGTTCTTTGACTATTTGCCTTAGTTACAATAAATGTATAGTCAACTTTTAAGTGTAAGTTAAAGAGGTAGTGTGGTATGAAGAAGTATAATGCTACAGAAGTGATGGCAACACTGTTCTATTTAACATCTATTTGTTCTTCATTTAGCTAAAGAATGTCAGAGCCAGGTCTCCTGACTGTAGGAACATCACTTTTTCTACTTTGCTATGTTGCTTTCTTTTCAATTCAGCAAACATCTAGGTGTTTTTAAATTAAAAGATTTATACCTTTTCCTTTGAGAAAGTATGAATCTAATGTAGCATATTTATATACAAAAGGCAATTCTGTTTGGGCTGGTGCATTTCATGAGTCAGAAGTAAAATTAAGAGGAGAAACAGGGAAGACATGCAGGAGGAGAGTGAAAAGTAAACAAGGAAGGAAGGAAAACAAGTTTTTATTAAATCCCCACTATATGCCAAGCACTGTGTTAAGTGCTTTATAAATATAATATCATTGCATCCTCACAATACCCTGGTTAGGTAGGTGCTATTATTATTCCAATCTAAAAGTTGAGGAAACTGAGGCAGAAAGAAGTTAAGTGACTTGCCCAGGGTCACGTAGCTAGTTGGTATGCGAGGGGGAGTGGGATAAGGAAGTTAATTAGAAATAGGATATATGCCAAAGGTAGATATTTGGTGAATGCAACATTCTAAACTATTAGATGTGCATATTATACTCTTCAGTGATATGCATAGCTAATTGAGACTTAACTGTAGATGGATCGATTGATATCTAGCACTATGGATACACGAGTATAGCAAGTAGGCCATGCATTCATTAGTATGTTCATCTGTGTCCTTTGATGAACTTCACAGTTTTGAGTTTCCCTTGATCCTGCAGGTGACTGTAATAGCAATTTAGATTTGAAGATCTTTCCCATCCATTAATAGACCATGTGACCTGCTTATGTCACAGGAAGCCTAAGTCACATGTGGTGGGAGGAGCTTGCTGAGAGGAAAGGAAATTGTGTTAAAGGAAATACTATGTGAGAGAGAGAGAGAGAGAGAGAGAGAGAGAGAGAGAGAGAGAGAGGGAGGGAGGAGGGAGGGATAGGGAGAGGGGAGGGAGAGAGAGCTGTTATGGTTGTTAATGGCTGTTGTGATTGTCAGAGCTGAGGTAACATGAGTCCACCTCTGATAACTGAACAGACTGTGACACCTGCACTGGTTTGTCTTTGGGAAGACCCCAGCAGCAGGGTGGAGAGATGTTGGGATGGCGAGGGTCCCTGTTGTGATATTATGTATTGAATGCTTTACTGCTCTGATGGATTGGGTAGATGGCTTATGGGATATGGTTCTCTGGTGTTTGAATAAATGGTTCACTTCTTCTACCTTCTATGTGGAGAGTCTCGTATACTTTGTGATACAGGACTACGTAGGCTTTTTGACAATTATCTACATTTTTATTATTGCCTTACTGATACAGTGATCTAAAAACATACTTTATCCACCATCCTTACAAAACCCTCACTTGGTCTTACCATTCCTGCTACCTGTCAACCTGTATCTTCATTGCCTTCTTGAAAATGTCATAAACAAGTGGAACCTCCCTTTCATCTCCTCTCCCTTACTTCAAATCCTCAACAGGCTTTCTACCTTACACGCTATTGACACTGCTCTCTCCAAAGTCACCAAAGATCTCTTAGTTGCCAAGCCTAATGGCCTTTTCTGATTACTGGTTCCCCTTGGGCTCTCTGCAGCTTTTGACTCTGTTGACTCACCTCTTCTGAACATTCTCTTTAGGTTGGTGGAGCACTGCTCTCTTCTGGTCTCCTCTTACCTATGAGAAAATTCCCATGTCTTTTCTTGCTGGTTATTGGTTTCCTTCTAATACCATGTAAAATCCCACCTTCTATGAGAAGGTTTCCCTAAAGGATTAGGGATGCTAGAAACTTCTCTCTGTTCTCCCTTCAATTTATCCTGTATATGTCTTTGTGTGTATGTGTGTATGTGTGTATGTGTGTGTGTGTGTGTGTGTGTGTGTGTGTGTGTGTACACAATTAGTCTTGTTGTTTCCATCATTAGACTGAGCTCCTTACAAAATAGTGACTAGCTTATGCCTTTATGGGTATCCCAAACATTTAACACAGTGGCTGGTACATAATAGTGTGCTGGTAAGCAAAATGCGCTCCTTAGCACTTACTTCAACAAGTGTGCTTGAAGAGTTTGGCTTTTGTTTGCTTTGAGTAATTCAGTGTATTTTATTGAATCTTACTAAGTGCTAAGCCCCAGACTCTAACCCCTATTAAGTGTTAACCTAACCTATGTGGGTGTGGATTGGTAACTAAGGTGGGGCCCAAGGTGGGGCTAACTCAGGGGAGCCTAGTTTTCCACATGAGTTTGAGTGATAGGTTTGGGATATCAGAGGCTCTTAGACCACGTGGGTTTAAGTCACCTCTTTGTGAGGATTCTAGGTCAGGTGGGTGAGTCGAATGTGTGACTCATCCCTGACACTGAAAAAGATATAAAACCAGGGGTTGGCCTCCTCTTCCTTGGAGCTCTTACCCACAGCAGTGGTAGCGTGCGTGACTGGGCCAGCCCTTGTTCTGAGCCCTGGGCTGAACCTCGATGTTGGTAACTATGAATTGCATTGGGTCTGTCTGTTGATGTTTGTAATTTGTTTGTATTTTGCTCTGAAGTTCTGAGTGCTGACTTTTCCCCCTGAACTAAGTGAATATTTGTACGCTGAATTAAAGTAAGCTTGTCAAACCCCTTAACGTAGCTTTCCTTATTATAGCAGATCAAAAGAACCTGTGCTGTTGGCAGCTTTCTGGGTGCTGGCTGTGGGTGGATCTTACACCTCCACAGAAGCTGCTAGCTGGTTTGTGGAAACAAATAGGTACTTAATAAATGCTTATTGACTGACAGGACACATCCAGTAACCATGAGTGTCCCTAAAGGGTCTGTCCTGGGTCTTTTTAGTTTATAGTCTGTATAATATTGCTTGATGATTTCATCTTCTCCAATGGGTTCAATCAGCATCTATGTGGATGATTCCTGGATCTATATGTTCAGCTATAAGCTCGCTCCTGAGTTCAAGTCTTACATAACCAATTCCCTTTTGGACATCCCAAACTGGATATCCTTGAGATATCTCAAACTTAGCATTTTCAAAACAGAAATCATCTTTCCACTCAAATCCTTCTCCCTTCTTCCAAACATCTCTCTTACTTTAGAGGGTACTACCATTCTCCCAGTGACAGGTTTGAAATATTTGTGTAATTTTGACTTCTGTTTTGCGATACCCACATCTGATCTGTGGTCGTCTTGTTGATCCTACCTTCACAATATCTCTTTTTTGTATCTCTTTTCCTCCATTCCCACAGCTGCCACCACCTCTCATCAACTTATGCCTGAACTCTTGTAATAGCTTCCTTGGTGGACTCCGTGCTTCAAACCCCTCCTCATTCCAATCAATTTTCAATTCAGGTTGCAAAGTGAATTTTCTAAAGTGCAGGCTTGACCTTGTCACATCCTTTATCCCAATAATTTTTAAATATCTCTTCTGGATCTATTTTCCAGGTTAGTTGTTTTCCAATGAGATATTTCGCATTGTCTTCTTTTTTTCATTCTTTTGGTTTTGTTTTACAGTTTCTTCATTTCCCATAGAGTCATTAGCTTCCATTTGCTCCATTCTAATTTTTAAGGAACTATTTTCTTCAGTGAGCTTTTGGAAATCCTTTTCCATTTGGCTGATTCTGCTTTTAAGGCATTGGCTTTTTGGACCACTTTTGCCATTTGGTCTAGTCTATTTTTAAGGTGTTATTTCCTTCAGTATTTTTTGGGGGTCTCCTTTCCTGATTTTCTTGCATCACTCTCATTTCTCTTCCCAATTTTTGCTCTGCTTCGCTTACTTGATTTTCACAATCCTTTTTGAACTCTTCAATGGCCTGAGACCAATTCATATTTTTCTTGGTGTTTGGATATAGGAGCTTTGACTTTGTTGTCTTCTTCTGAGTACATGTTTTGATCTTCCTTTTCACCAAAGTAAGATTCTGTAGTCTGAGGATTTTTTTCCCACTGCTTGCTCATTTTCCCAGCCAATTACTAGACTTTTTAACACTTTGTTAAGGTAGGGCTCTGCTTCCAGTGTGGAGAGTATACTGTCCCCAAGCTTCAGGGGTTTTGTGCTGCTGTTTTCAGAGATACTTCTAGGGACTTGTAAGTTTTCAGTTCTTCTAAGGTGGTATGATCTAAGGAGAGGTGTTTACCAGGCCTGTGACCCAGATCCAAGGATGGGCAAAGCAACAGAATCCTGCCTCAGCACCACCAAAGGGATCCTTGTAATTTCCTTCTGATCTTTTGTTTTATCCCCTTATGGCCTGTGGGCTGAAAGCTCTGGAAGCAGCCACTACCACTGCTGCTGCCGCTGCCCCTGGGCTGCACTGGACCTGGGGCTGGACTGTTCTTTTCTCTCACCCAGGTCTAACATACCTTCCCCACCAAACTTCTAAGTCATCTTAGAAGTTTGTGGGTTGAGAAGTCTGGAAACCACTTCACCTGCCAGTGATTCAGTCCCCTGAGGGCTGCTCTAGGTTTGCTGAGGCCTGGTCTGTGCCAGATGGGCCATGCTGGACTGTTCTCCTCTCTGAGCTAAGTGCAACAGACCTTTGCATCGACCGTCTAGGTTGTCTTGGGCAGTAAATGTGTTTCACTCTGTCTTTTGTGGGTTCTGCTGCTCTAGAATTTGTTTAATCATTTTTCTAGGTATTTGGAAAGGTTTGGGGGATAGCTTAAGAAAATTCCTGCTTTTACTGTGCTGTTTTGGCACCCTTTATCCCCATTCAGTAAGCTATGGTGGCCCCTAATTATGTCCAGGATCAAATATAATGTCACTTCCTACTTTTCTTCTTTTCTTTTTTTTTTAAACGATTATTTATTTATTTAATATTTTTAGTTTTCAGCATTAATTTCACAAGAGTTTGAATTACAAATTTTCTCCCCATTTCTACCCTCGCCCCTCTCCAAGATGGCATATATTCTGACTGCCCCATTTCCCAGTCAGCCCTCCCTTCTGTCACCACCCCCCCCCCATCCCATTTCCCTTACTTTAGGGCACGAGAGATGTTTATGCCCCATTGCCTGTATATCTTATTTCCTAGATGCATGCAAAAACTTTTTTTTGAACATCTTCTTTTAAAACTTGAGTTTCAAATTCTCTCCCCTCTTCCCTCCCCACCCACCCTCCCTAAGAAGGCAAGCAATTCAACATAGGTCACATGTGTACCATTATGCAAAACTTTCCACAATACTTCTGTTATGAAAGGCTAATTATATTTTGCTCTGTCCTATCCTATCCCCCTTTATCCCATTTTCTCCCTTGACCCTGTCCCTTTTCAAAAATGTTTGCTTTTATTTACCTCCTCTCTCTATCTGCCCTCCCTTCTATCATCCCCCTTTTTTTATCTCCTTCCTCCTTTCCTGTGAGGTAAGATACCCAATTGAGTGTGTATGTTATTCCCTCCTCAGGTCAAATCCAATGAGAGTGCTCATTCCCCCTCACCTGCCCCCTCTTCCCTCCCAACAGAACTTCTTTTTCTTGCCACTTTTATGTGAGATAATTTACCCATTCTATCTCTCCCTTTCTCCCTCTCTCAATATTCCTCTCTCATCCCTTAATTTGATTTTTTTAGATATCATCCCTTTGTATTTAACTCACCCTGTGCCCTCTGTCTTTAATATATATATATATATATATTATATATATATATATATATATATATATATATATATAATATATAGTATGTAGTATATTCCATTCAGGTACCCTAATACTGAGGTCTCATGAAATTAACACATCATCTTTCCATGTAGGAATGTAAACAAAACAGTTCAACTTTAGAAAGTACCTTGTGATTTCTCTTTCTTGTTTACCTTTTCATGCTTCTCTTGATTCTTGTGTTTGAAAGTCACATTTTTATTCAGTTCTGGTCTTTTTACTGAGAAAGTTTGAAAGTCCTGTATTTTACTGAAAATATTTTGCCTTGGAGTATGATACTCAGTTTTGCTGGGTAGGTGATTCTTGGTTTTAATCCTAGCTCCATTGACCTCCAGAATATCATACCAAGCCTGTTGATCCCTTAATGTAGAAGCTGCTAGATCTTGTGTTATTGATTATGTTTCCACAGTACTCAAATTGTTTCTTTCTGGCTGCTTGCAGTATTTTCTCCTTGATCTGGGAGCTCTGGAATTTGGTGACAATATTCCTAGGAGTTTTCTTTTTGGATCTTTTTCAGGAGATGATTGGTGGATTCTTTCCATTTCTATTTTACCCTCTGGCTCTCGAATATCAGGGCAGTTCTCCTTGATAATTTCTTGAAAGATGATATCTAGGCTCTTTTCGATCATGACTTTCAGGTAGTCCAAAAAATTTTAAATTATCTCTCCTGGATCTGTTCTCCAGGTCAGTGGTTTTCCAATGAGATATTTCACATTGTCTTCCATTTTTTCATTCCTTTGGTTCTTTTATAACATCTTGATTTCTCATAAAGTCACTAGCTTCCACTTGCTCCAATCTAATTTTTAAAGTAGGATTTTCTTCAGTGGTCTTTTGGACCTCTTTTTTCATTTGACTAATTCTGCCTTTCGAGGCATTCTTCTCCTCATTGGCTTTTTGGAGCTCTTTTGCCATTTGATTTAGTCTATTTTTTAAGGTGTTGTTTTCTTCAGTATTTTTTGGCGTCTCCTTTAGCCAGTCATTGACTTTTTTTTCATGGTTTTCTTGCATCACTCTCATTTCTCTTCCCAATTTTTCCTCTAGTTCTCTAACTTGCTTTTCCAAATCCTTTCTGAGCCCTTTCATGGCCTGATACCAGTTCATGTTTTTCTTGGAGGCTTTTGATGTAGGCTCTTTGACTTTGTTGACTTCTTCTGGCTGTATATTTTGGTCTTCTTTGTCATCAAAGAAAGATCCAAAGTCTGAGTCTGAATCTGAGTCCGTTTTCACTGCCTGTTCATGTTCCCAGCCAACTTGCTTGACCCTTGATTTTTGCCGGGGTATGATTGCTTGTAGAGTAGAGTACTTTGTTCCAAGCTTGAGGGGATGATCTGTTGTTTTCAGAGCTATTTCTAAATGACAGGCTCTGCCACACCAGCGCTCCTCCTCCCCCTATAACTGCCAACCCAGACCTGACTCAGATCTTAAGCAGGCTCTGAGGTCTTGCTCTGATCAGCCACCTAATTCCTCCCACCAGGTGGGCCTGGGGCCAGAAGCAACTGCAGCTATAGTTCTGTAGCTGCACCACCCCCAATGCCCCCAGGGTGGCGGCCCAACCGTGAACTCCTTCACTCTGTCCCCACAGCTCTTCCCACTAACCTCTGTTGTCTTTGGTGTTTGTGGGTTGAGAAGTCTGGTAACTGCCACAGCTCCCTGACTCAGGGTGCTAGGGCCTGTTCTGCCCAGCTCCCGGTCTGGTTGGTCTGGGCATAGCCCATGCTGGCCTCTGCTGCTCTGCTCCCACTCCGTGTGTGATAGACTTTACCCAGCGACCATTCAGGCTATCCTGGGCTGGAGCCTTGCTTCCCTCTGGTATTCCGTGGGTTCTGCAGTTCTAGAATTTGTTCAGAGCCATTTTTAATTGGTGTTTGGAGAGTCCTGGGAGAGAGCCCTAGGCTCTCTGCTTTCCAGCCGCCATTTTCTTTTCTTTTTCTTTTCTTTTTAATTTATGGGATAAAACAAGCATTTCCATTACATAGAATAATTTTTTTAAAATGATTGCAAATATAACTGCAAATCTATTATGTACAACTTAATATTCCTTTTAATATATAATAAAGTTATCATGTAAGTTTTTCCCCCTTTTTTCCTTTCTCCTTCCCAGGGTAGCTACCATTAGACACAAATGTGCATACACACACCAACATATAAAATCATTCTATACTTGCATATTTTCCTACAGCCCTTCCAACATTTATCATTTTTTGTCATCCTTGACAAAACAATAGGTATAAATTAGAACCTCAGTATTGCTTTAATTTGCATTTCTCTAATTAGTAATGATTTGAACCTTTTTTTTAAAATATGGCTTTAGATAGCCTCTGTTTCTTCCCTTGAGAACTTCCTGTTCATATTTTTAGATAATTTATCAATCAGGGAATATCTCTTATTCTTTCATTTTTTAGTGTTTTATACATTCTCTAGTTCTTATTTATTTATTCTTATTTTTTTAAACATTCTATAGTACTTATTTCCAACTACTTACATTCTAAGTGTTTAGTCTATTTACATTATACATGAAAATTTCCTATTGATATTACATAGAAAGCCAATGATGTTTGTGAATTTATTTTTATATCCTGCAAATAAATGGATCCTTTATTATATCCCCTACAAATAAATCAATAAGTAAATCCTGCAAATAATTATTTAAATTAATTTAGTTGCTATTTTAATGCCCTTTAAGTATACTATTTTATTATCTGTTGACGATTCCCTCAATTTCTCTTTTTCTTGTCTTAATGCTGTCACCAAAATTTCTGGTACTCTGTCGAAAAGATGTGGCGATAATGGTTTCACCCTGATTTTAACGAAAAGGGATTCTGGTGTCGCTGTTACATATGGCTTTAGATATGTCCTATTTATGATTTTAAGGGCAAGTTTGTTTATTCCTATGTTTTATAGGATTGGATTTAAAGAACAGTGTTGTTATTTTGTTAAAAAGATTTCCACATATATGACATAACCATGTGATTTTTTTTGTTATTAATATGTTTAAGTTCATATTTTCTTAATATTAAACCAAATCTAAATTGCTGGAATAAATCCAACCTTACCATAGTGTATAATCTTTATTATGTTGTGTTAACATTTTCATTAATGTTCATTAAAAATATTGGTTTATAATTTTCCTTTTTGGTTTTGACTCAGGTTTATATATCAAGACCATATTTGTATCATAGGACGAATTTAGTAGAATTGCTTCTTTACTTTCTTCAAACAGTTTATATAGTACGATGATTAGTTCTTCCTTGAATGTTTGATATGTTTCACATGTAAATCCATGATTTTTGATGCTGGTAACATGATCTTCCTTTTCTTAATTAAAATACCTAATGATTCATCTATTTAAAAAAAAACAGTTCCTAGTTTTATTAATTCAAAAAGTTTTCACTGTTTACAATTTAATTAACTCTTATCTTCAAGTTTCTAATTTGGTATTTAAATTGGGGTTTGGTTTTTTGTAGTATTTTCCTTACAATCCCAAGTTCATTCATCGTTTCCTCTCTCTCTCTCTCTCTCTCTTCTCCTCTCTCTCTCTCTCTCTCTCCCCTCTCCCTTCCCCCCCTTTCTCTCTCTCGCTCTTTTTCTCTCATTAATAAAAGCATTTAGATATATATATTTCCCTCTAATGTTAATTTTGGTATATAATTTTCATTGTTATTATCTTCAAAGACATTATCTAAGGGGGCAGAGCCAAGGTGGTGGAGGAAAGGCAAGGATTCTCCTGAGATCACCCAAATTCCCTCCAAACAACTTTAAATAATGCCTCAAAACAAATTCTGGAGTGGCAGAACCCACAAAAGGATGGGGTAACATAATTTTGTAGCCCAAGACAAGTTAGAAGGTGGCAAGAAAGGTCTATCCACCAAGGTAAGAGTGGAGTGCAGGTTACACCAGCAAAGATGGTGCCCTAGCAAAGCAGGAACAGGTCATGGGTGACTGAATGAGCAGTAGCCGCTGCTGCCTTCAGAGCTCTCAGCCCACAGATGATAAGGTGGTTGAACAACTGGTTAGAAGGAAATTACAGGGGTCACTTTTCCAGCACTGGTATTGGACTTTGTTGCATTGCCCAAACTCAGATCCAAGGAGCAGTTGTAAGTCACAGTCATAGGGCAGAAAAGAGTGCTTATGATTCCTTATAGACCATAGCTCAGGCCAGGAGAGTAGTAAACATGCCTTTCCTTAGATGTTACTACCTCCAAAGAACTGAAAGCTTACAGACAACCAGAACTAGCTATGAAGGCATTTGCACAAACCTTGAAATTTGGACACTACGTCCTCCACCCTGGTAGCAGAGCTCCACTTTAATATACAGTTAAGTCAAGAAATGGACCGGAAAATGAGCAAACAACAATGAAAGGTCCTAATCATAGAAAGTTACTATGGTGCCAGGGAAATCAAAACACAAACTAAGAAAAGACAACAAACTCAAAACTGCTACATTCAGAGCCTCAAAGTAAAATATGAATTGGTCTCAGGTCATGGAAGAGCTCAAAATGATTTTGAAAATCAAATAAGAGACATAGAGGAAAAATTGAGAAAGAAATGAGAATGATGCAAGAAATAATGAAAAAAAGAATCAACAGCTTAGGTAAAGAGGCACAAAAATACTGAAGAAAATAACACCATAAAAAAATTGAATAGGCCAAATGATAAAGAACAAAATCCAATGAAGAAAAAAACACCTTAAAAAGCAGAATTGGCCAAATGGAAAAAGACATCCAAAATTCACTGAAGAAGAGACTTTTAGAAAGTAGAATTGGCCAAATGGAAAAGGTGGCATAAAAGCTCAATAAAGAAAATAATTCGTTAAAAATTAGAATTGGGCAAGTTACAGCTAATGAATTCATGAGATATCAAAAGCTATAAAACCAAATAAAAAGAATAAAAAAATAAAAGTAAATGTGAGCTATCTCATTGGCAAAACAAGTGATTTGGAAAATAGATCTAGGGGAGATAATTTAAGAATTATTGTACATGAAAGCCATGATAAAAAAGAGCCTAGACATTATCTTTCACAAAATTATCAATGAAAAAAAATCTGCCCCAATATTCTGCAACCAGAAAGAAAAATAGAAATTGAAAGAGCACACCAATCACCTCCTGAAAGAAGTACCCAAATGAAAACTCCCAGGAATACTAGCCACAATTCCATAGCTCCTTTCAAAGAGAAAATATTGCAAACAGACAGCAAGAAACAATTCAAGTATCATGGTGTCACAGTCAAGATAACACAAGATTAGCAGCGTTCTTCATTAAAGATCCTGGGCTTGGAATATCATATTCTAGAGGGCAAATGATTAGGATTACAAGGTAGAATCACCTACCCAGAAAACTTGAGTATAATCCTTTTTGGTGGGGAAATGGCTATTCGTTGAAACAGAGGGCTTTCAAGTATCCTGATGAAAAGACAGATATGAATTGAAACTTTTACTTTCAAATAAATAAAAGACTGAAGAGAGAAGCATAAAAAGATAACAGGAAAGAGAAAACATAAGGGACTCAATCAAGTCCCTTATGTTTACATTGATACATGGGAATTATTCTTGTAATTCCTAAGAATTTTCCCATTATTAGGCAGTTAGAAGGAGTAACCATAGAGGGCATGAGTTGAATATGACAGTATACCTAAAAAACCAAAATTAAGAAGTGAGAAAGAGGAATGCATGGTGAGAACGGGAAAGGCAGGGGTAGAATGGGGTAAACTATCTCACATAAAAGAGGTGTGAAAGAGTTTTACACTGGAGAGAAGATGGGGGAAGTGGGAGGAACTCTTGAACTTTACTCTCATCAGAATTGGTTCAAGGAGAGAATAACATACAGGAAAGGAGATAAAGGGGATAAAAGAAGGTGAGTGGGGCTATAAAAGGAAGGAAGATTGGGGAAGGTGTTGTAGAACAAAATCCAGGAAAGAGAGAGAGAGGAGAATAAAAAGAGGGGTGGAAAAGGATGGAGAGAAATACAGTTGGCAATAATAACTGTGAAAAAAATTACAGCCAAGTTTCTCTGATAAAGGCTCATTTTTCAAATACAGAGAGAAGTGAGTCAAATTTGTAGAAATAAGAACCATTCCTCAATTGATAAATGGTCAAAGCATATGAACAGTCAGTTTTCCGATGAAATAATCAAACCTATCTATAGCCATATGAAAATGCTCTAAATCACTATTGATTGGAGAACTGCAAATTAAAACAATTTGGAGGTACCACCTCACATCTATGACATTGGCTGATATCACAGAAAAGGAAAATGACAAATGTTGGAGGGGAAGTGGGGAAATTGTACATTAATGGATTGTTGGTGGAGTTGTGAACTGATTCAACCATGCTGGAGAGCAATTTTGAACTATGCCTAAAGGTCTATAAAACCCTTTGACCTAGCAATACCACTACCAGGTCTTTGTTGCAAAGAGACTAAAAAAAGGAAAAGGACCTATGTGTACCAAAAATATTTTTTTTTTTTTATGATTCACCATTTCCTTTATTTGTACAAAATAGTGAATAATATACCCTGGCTAGGAAAAAACGGTGGTTTTAGGGTTTAAATAAGTCCTTCTGTCCTGAAGCGTCTACTTTGAAGGCTTGGGACTAGCAGCTTAGCCCCAGCATCTTTGGGTTTGGACTCGGCGGCCTTGGGGTCAGTAGGCTTAGCAGCCTTGGAATCACTGGGCTTCGGGGCCTTAGAATCAGACTTGGCTACCTTGGGACCGGACTTGGAGGCCTTAGCATCAGATTTGGTGGCCTTGGGCCAGATTTGGTAGCCTTGGGATCAGACTTACTGACCTTGGCGGCAGACTTGGTGGCCTTGGGGTCAGTGGGCTTGGCAGCCTTGGGGGTCAGTGGACTTGGTGGCCTTGGGGTACAGTGGTTCTGGCAATCTTAGAGTCAGGCATTGTGATCCTGGAGCCCTGGACGCTTGCTCGCCATCTTGTGGCCAGCACGCCGGGCACTGGCCTTGGGGATCTGGGCCTGAGGAGCTTGGCCTTGGAGGCCTTGGTGCTCAGGGCCTGATGGCCTCTGCCTCTGGCCTTTGATGGCTTTGGCGTTGTTGGCCTGCATCTTCTTCAAGACACTTCTTGTCTGGTGTTTCTTGGCAAAGCGCATGTTTCTTAGAAACTTGGGGTCAACCCCTTCAGAGACTCGTATCTCTGTGACCTAGGCTTCTTGATGCCATTTCTGTGCCATTTTTTGATTGGTTGTGAGTGGTATGGTTCTTAGACTTAGCCATTTTTTACACCCGCAGCCTGTGCTAACAGGCGCTCCAACGACCGGAAGAGGGACAAAGCGAGAGAGCGTACCAAAAATATTATAGCAGCTTCTTTTCTGGTGGCGAAGAATTGGAAATTGAGGAGATGTCTATTAATTGGGGAATGGCTAACCAAGTTGTGTTATATGATTGTCATGCAATACTATTGTGCTATAAGAAATGACAAGCAGGATGCTCTCAGAAAAACCTTGAAAGACTTATATGAACTTACACAAAGTTCAATGAGCAGAACCAGGAGAATGTTGAATTTTTAAAAATAGGTTTTTGGGGGACAAATTAATATAATCATTTCATTTTTATTGTTCTGTTTTTAACGCAAATAAATTAACAATAATGTTGAACCATTTTGTATCATTAGTAGAACGTTCATCTTTATAAAATTGAATATGTTTTTGGTTATACGTATCTGTGTATATGTCTCTACATATATATGTATCAAATGTGTCTCAATTTATATCTATTGATCTGTGTGTATATATGATGTTTATACATACATATACACACATAGATAATCTAACTCTATCTATGAGACAGAGTTTTTGGATCAGTAGTTAGTGACAGTGATATACAGTTCACCTTTCTCAGCTCTATCTAGTTCTGGTTTAGGTATTGGGGAGAGTGTCTCATAATGAGGAGTCTGGTAGAGAGCTTATTTCTCAATTGTTGGAAATAATTTTATAGAATAAGTATAACTATTATTTTAAAATTTCTAATATTCACCTGTAATTTGCCTAGATCAGGTTCTCTCCTCTGTCTTCCTAACTTTTGTATTCCTCTTATTCAATGGCATTTTCTGGGACTGAGCTTTTTTAAGATCTCTATTTCATGGTCTGGTAATTTGTCTAATACTTTTACAGCTAGTCATCTATTTCATTCAAATATTCAGTTTTGCTAGCATATAATTGTGTATAGACTTTTTGTTGTTGTGAATTGTCTTTTTTATTAATTAAAATTTCCTCTCAGTTAATATTGGGTTGACTAAAGATTCATAGATTCTGTTAGTCTTTTCAGAGAATTTAATTTTAGTTTTCCTTATCATTTAGGAATTTTCCACATTATATAATTTTCCTCTGATTTTAAAGGTTTCTGATCTTGTGTTTCTTCTTGTTCTTCTTCTTGTTCTTCTTCTTTTCTTCTTCTTCTTCTTCTTCTTCTTCTTCTTCTCTTCTCTCTCTCTCTCTCTCTCTCTCTCTCTCTCTCTCTCCCTATCTAGCTAGCTATCCATTCATGCATTATTGTTTATAAAGTCATTCATTCATTTTTGTTTTTCTAGCTTGTTTTCCTTTCATGTTCAGTTCATTTGTTGAATAGAATCCTTTTCCTATTTTGATAATGTATGTTTTCAATAGTTTTTTTACTCTGATGATAATTAGCTGAATCCCCCAATTTTTGTTATTTTCTTTTTTTTTGAGGGGGGAAGGCAGGGCAATTGGGGTTAAGTGACTTGCCCAAGGTCACACAGCTAGTAAGTGTGTCAAATATCTGAGGTCGGATTTGAACTCAGGTCCTCTTGACTCCAGGGCCAGTGCTCTACTCACAGTGCCACCTAGCTGCCTCTTTGTTACTTTCTTATCACAATTGTTCTATATCACAAAGTTGTTTTTTCTTCTTTAAATTATTCATTATTCAAGATGCATTATTAAATCTCCATTTAAATATGTACTTTGGTGTTTTCTGTATTGATTACTATGTTTATTGTGTTATATTTTCTAATGATGTTTTATATTTTTGCCTTTTTATTTTTGCTCATAATTTCTTTAGGTCCTAGCTTAAAGTATATTTGCACAAGATTGCAGAAACATAGATGGTACCTTCACAAAAACATATTTTAAGCTGGGCCCTATGGAAATTATGAGCAAAAATGAAAAAGGCAAAAATATAAAATATCACTGAAAAACGTAACACAATAAACATATATACACCCATATGCATACACACATGTATATACACACATATATGCACATACATACATACATACATACATATATATGTGTATATATATGTATATGAATTATTAAATGCTTCAATTTAGAAGATGCCACAAAACTTTTAGGTCTAAGTTTTTCAAAAATTTGTCCCATTCTATATCTTCCTTCTTGTTTATCTATGTTTAGATTTATCCATTTCTGAGAGAGGGGCATTAAAGTTTCATACACTTTTTGTGTTACAATGTCATTTGTCAATTCAGTTGACTTTTTTTTCTGAACTTAGATTCTATGCTATCTAGCGTATGGATGTTTAATATATGGTTCCATTGACTATGATGCCTTTGAAATTAATGTAGTTCCCCTGTATTTCTTTTGTTGTTAATTCTTTTTTCTTTGATAGCATGACTGCAACTTCTGCTTTAATTGATGCCTAGTAAGTTTCTTTCCACCCTCTAATTTTTTTACATAACTCTTTGTTTTTTCAGATGTATTTCCTGCTCTAATTTTCTGTGTATGTCTTTGCTTTTTCAGATATATTTCCTGTCTGCAGTTCCTTGTTGTGTTTATGTTCTTATTGATTCTTTCATTCTTACTTTGTTGAACTGTGTAATCCACTCATATATAAGCTTATGACTGTTAGACTTATAAATTTTTCATTTACTGATTTCATATTGATTTTTATCCCTTCCTTCTTTTAAATTAAACTTATAGTGTCATGTAAATTTTGTGCACAAAATAATAAAATTAAATTTATTAACATGAAATCTCATAACTTTTTCTATCTTTAAAAACTTTTCATAAATAATATGTCTATTTCCTGCAATTACTTATTTTAAATGTTTGGCCTTGAGTTCACAAGATTGTAAAACAAATTCTTTAATTCTTCATCATGCAACCACATTTACTACATTGGATATTATTAACAATCCTAATAGCATTTATATAGCACTTTAAACTTTTCAAATTACTTTGCATAAGTTGTGGCATTTGATCCTTACAATGACTGAAATAGCTGATATTATTATCCTCATTTTACAGATGAGGATACTGAGGCTCAGAGAAATAAATGATTACCCAGGGGCACGAGGAAGTAGTTGTTTAAGACAAGATGTAAACTCAGGTCTTTCTGACTCCAAAAGCAGCACTCTATCCACTATGCCAGCTAATAGTTCTTAGAGAAAGTCAGTTTTTTTCTTTCAAATTCTACCCTTTATTAGAAAGAACTCATAGATTTTAAGTAGTGTTTAAATCAGGCAAATTCCCAGTCTGTTGAATCATATTTATCTCCACCTCTTCATGACATGTGGCATTGTACAAAGTATTGTTGCAAATTTCATGTCCATTTGGAAATTTTTATAATTCTGGAAAAATTCCATTTCTCAGCCATGTATGATATATAATTCGGCATTGCAAATTGAGCTCCTTTTTTATATAAATATTCAATACCACTCTTTTCTCTAATTTTTCATTGCTTTAGAGTAACTCTAACTTATTAGAATTTTAATTTCTCCAAAACTTAAATCCTTTCTCTTTGTTGCTTATGAAATAAATTGCCTGGTATTTAATTTTTAAATTTATCCACTATATATCTTGGAGTTTCAAATGTAATTTAATTTCTATCTCTGTCATTAATATGTGGATTTCATCAATCAGGACTTGTCTGAAATCACAAATTCTAAACAGTTCTCCTCCCCAACTCCTGTACTCATACTAGTGGACTTCAAAATACATACTCAATCTCCCTCAAATGCTTTAACCACTTGATTCCTTAAGCTACTTAATTCCCATGAACTTCTCCTCCAGCCTCAATTTTAGCACATATACAAGCATGGTCATACTCTTGATCTTGCCTTCACCCACAAATATACCACTTCCTCATTCAAGAATTCTGAAGTCCCTTGTCAAACATAATCTATTCTCTTTTTACCTCTCCCTCTGCCTTCCTTAGATAACTTTACTCTTCATATACACTGTGATCTCTGATCTTTGACTCCTTGATTTTCCCCCACACCATCTCCCCTGCACTAGCCACTCTCTTTTCTCCCCATCTTGACTCCTTGGTACCCCAATTCAACTCTATCCTATATTATTCTCTTCAATCCCAAGCCCCATTATATCATTGATTATGCCCAGTCAAGCCTCAGCCTTGGATCATTCCCACCATTTATCACCTTTGTTCTGTACACACTTTGCTGAATGAAGGTGGAGAAAATCACATGACTATTCTGAATGGATCCACCATAATTTACATAACTTCAACTGGTGCCTGACTTCTGCTAGGCATTCCTACTATATCCCCCTGCCACATCAACTTACTTTCCCACTCTCCACAGCAGTTCTTCCAAACATTTTCATCTCTCCTCAAATCTCCCTCTCCTCTCCCCACTCTCTAAACCAAGAACTTTGCCTCATATTTATAGGAAAAATTGAGACTATTTGCCATGAATTCCCTCTTCTCTCCTCTTCCTCATCTATCACTCAGGTGCCTTCAGCCACTTTCTCCTTCTGTACCCTGTCTCACGTAAGTGGCCTGCCTCCTTACCAAGGCTAACTCCTTGCTTTTTGAAGTGATCCCATTTCATCCTATCTGCTCCAACAGATCATTCCCTGGTGAATCCCACACTTTCATATATTTTAATCTCTTCCTCTCTACTGACTTTACTTGGTATTGCCTACAAACATGCTCATGTCTCCCCCATCATGAAAAACCTTCACTTGATCCTTCAAACCCTGCTATCTATTGTTTTATATCTTCTCTGCCTGTTGTAGTTAAGCTCCTTAAAGGCCATCTATTATAGGTACCTCTACTTCCTCACTCTCACTCTCTTCTCAACCTCTTACAATCTGAATTATGGTCTTGTTATTCCATCAAAAGTGGTCTCTACAAAGTTACTAATGATCTTTTTGTTGCCAAATCCAATGGCTTTTTCTCAATCATCATTCTCCTCAACTCCTCTTCAGCCTTTAAGATTGTTGATCATTCTGTTCTCCTTGATACTCTCTTCTCTCTAGGATTTTGGAGCACCACTCTTCTGGTTTCCATCCTACCTATATGACCACTCCCTTCTCTGTCTCTGTTGCTGGATCCAACTCCAGATCATGCCCTCTAACCATAGATGTCCCCCAGGTTCCTGTCCTAAGCCCACTTCTCTTCTCCCTCTAGACTACTTTACTTTTTTCCCACTTAAGATTAGTTAATAAGGTCTATCTTGATTCTAAAATTATGGGACAATATCACATGCCTTCTACATAGTAGAATCAAAATGTATACTTGGAAAGAATGTCAGCAGTCCAACTCCTATGTGTTTTGTCATGATCAAAAAAGAAATGCATTATCAACTCTCAACAGGTATTTGTTATGTCCCTAATAAGTGCTTAGCACTGTGTTAGGCTTAGTGGTAGATACAGATCTCCTTTCAAAGTGGTATACAAGATTCGTGCAGATGATACAAGAGCAAACAACACAGAGGGAAACTTCTAGATACTAGGGTTTGGATAGGGACATTGAAGATAGTCCAAGTAGTCCTATTTAGTAACTTTATGAGCGAGTTTCACTAAAGTGTTGATACCTTTACAATTCATGAACCTGTTCCTCAGTTAGATACTTATAAAGTACTTTCTGGAGTGGGCTTCATAGTTAAATTTAAAAAATAGATTAATAAACTAGATCAAGATGTCATGCAATGATATCACCTTCTTCTTTAAAAGTTCTAGCATTTCTTTTAAATATCATTTTAAATATCATATTCAAATGTAGAGGGCAGTATGCAATTGCTTTGATTACATTAACTTTCTGATAAAGTTAGCTCCTTTGTTCTGGCATTGATAATGTCTGCTCAATAATTTCTGAACTTGTTTTGTTTTAGATACTCATTGGTTCTTTAACATACATTTAAGGATGATGGATGGTTCATACATAGTGACCTAGGCTCTTGGATTTGGCTTTTAGATGTAAGACTGGTAAACAAGATATAAATGATTAGATAAAACCAAAAATGAGATGGAACTAGAAGCTGCTTGCACAAACACAACTTTTGTTTCCTTGGAAGGTAGTCTTTGTGGTTGCTAGACTTGTGGCCCTTTAGAGACCTCTGTGTAATAGGAAATTACATAATCCTAGGAGGGAACTATTTAGCCTATGAAATGGAATCAGATAAAGGCAGGAAAGAGGTAATAATTCCAGAGAACTGGAGGAATTACTAAACTGAACTTCCTGGAAAACATCATGTTTCTTGATTAAGGCTCATGGATCAAGGAAAGAAGTACTTCAACCTAGAAGTTGAAACTATAGCCAAGGAATAACAAATTGAAGAGATGTGTTGTAGATGAGCAAACGAGGACTTTATCCTTCGGTAGGATTGTGTGTTCTGTGGGTTCTGAAGGTCTGAAGGGGACTTCTTGATGCTCCAGAGAACTGAATGTTTTCGCCTGTTAGTATAGAAATAGGAGTCCCTCAACCCTAAGGTGGTAGTACAAGGACTTTAGGATTGGAGGATCTAAGGGAGATAGATGCCCACAGTAAGGATAAGGAGAATTATTTGACTATAGATGAGTTTCTGTATACGTGATTTTGAGAAGAGGAGATAGTTTTTGTGGTTCAGCTAGTTGTTTTTACAGTCATATTTGACTCTTCATGACCCCATTTGAGGTTTTCTTGGCAAAGATACTGGAGTGGTTTGCCATTTTATTCTCTACTTCATTTTATAGATGAGGAAACTGAGGCAAATATGGTTAGACTTGCCCAGGGTCACATAGCTAGTAAATGTCAGAGGTCAACTTTGAACTCAGGAAAAGGAGGCTTCCTGACTTCAGACCTGGCACTCTATCTGCTGTGCCACTTAGCTGCCCTAGAGAAGGTGGTAAATAAAACTTATCCCATGTTCAAAGCATTCTTTGCCTGAGTGCTAGACTGGGAACTCAAATGGAAGAGACATCAATCAAATTATGTTGTCCTTCGGGAGAAATCCTGGATGGAGACATGAGCAAAGATGGATTTTGTGAGTTCTTCAGAATTGAGCTTGGTCAAATCCAGAGCTTTGGTTTTGAATCATAGGTTATTCAGAAAGCTCTAACTTCAAATATGTAACCTAAAAGAAAAAAATGAATGAAACCTACTTTACATGCATTCATAGTTAATAAAGAGTTACGATATGCATGAAATATTTACAGGCTTAAAAATCAATTTAATCACATCCAGAATTAAGAATGAGAGACAGAAGGATACATAAATTCACAAATGTGCTTTAATACATAGAGAAATACATGGTTTAACAGCTAAAGGGAAATGTTTTTTTCCTGATACTAGTGAGAAATACATATTTGGCATAATGTAAATTCAGCTCATCATCCTCATTGTAAGTTTCTTGTTAAAAGAATGTTTCATTTTTGTCTTTCTCTGCCCAGTGCCTAGCACAAGTATTGCAGGTACTTAAGAAATATTTGTTGATTAATGGACTGTTTGATTTGTCCCTAAACCTGCCTCACCTCTAGTGCTGCTTTCTCTGCTAATGATAAGATCATCTTCCTAGTCACTCAGATTCACAACTGTAGAGCAATCCTCACTTCACTTACCATATCTACTACCTCTCACCCTACACATTCAATCAGTTGACAAGACTTCTTGGTCAACCTCTGCAATATTTTTAATATCCAGCCCTTCTTCTCCATTCTTAAAGCAATCTTCCTAGTTTAAGCTCTCATCTCTCTCTACCAAGGCTACTGTAATGACATTCCAATAGGTCTTCCTCTCTCCAGTCCTTCCATTACTCAACTCACACTCTGCATACTCACTATTATCTGGATAATCTTACTAATTAATCGTCATATTCGTATAACTCCTCTGTTAAAAAATATTTATGGACTTCATAATGCTTGCTGAGTATAGTTTAAACTCAGCATTCCAGGCTTTCTATAACCTACTACTATTTTATCTGGACTTTCTTAACTCTCATTCCCCTTTATACAGTCTATTTCTCTCCAAAACTGAATTACCCTCCATTCCCTCTAATCATTTTGCTATTTTCTATGCTTATGTCTTTGCTCACACCACTCCCCATACTTAAAATAGATTTTGTAAGTTGAAATCCTTCCCTTCCTTCAAGCTCCAAATTAGATGCCATTCCTGAAGCATTTTCTAATCTCCTCCCAAGTCTCTTCCTTCTCATATTTCTCATAGTCCTTCACTTGACTCTCTATTGCTCCTATAACACTCTTGCGTCATGCTTATTTTGGTATAAGTCTCATTCCCTCATTAGACCACGAGGTTCTTGAGGGCAGGAACTCAGTAATTTCTCTCCTTCCCTGGAATATTCAGTTATTATTCTAGTCTTTCACAAGGGAACTTTAGGGCCAGCTTTTGGATTCATGACTTATCACTGAAACTACTATAAAGTTGCTTTCTGTGCAAAATTAAGCAAATTCTTCCATACCCAATTCATAGTTTATATTGGATATTTCTTTTATGTACTTTCTCCCTTTTGGTGAGCCCTTTAGACTTTTGAATCGTAACTATTACCATAATAAGCAACTTTACTCTGGGATGCCAGGGTAGGGTGATTAGCTAATGAGTATGAGAATGGGGAGAGCGACAATTTGGGAAAGTCAGGGCACTGAACCCAAGCAAACTGTAATGTCTGGGTAAAGAAAAGGAATACTGCAAGCTGCTGCCCTTCTGGCCTCCCTGGAATGGTACCTCTATCCAGTTTGCTAGAGTTAGAATAGAGGACCATTATTAACTCTTCCTTAGAAGACTAGAACAAAGCTCTAGGATATAGCATTGCTTATATAATAGCTTTAAAATATTTTAAAAATTTTGGGGGCGGAGCCAAAATGGCAGCTGGAAAGCAGGGACTTGCTTAAGCTGTCCCCCCAATCCCTCCAAACACCTGTAAAAATGGCTCTGAACAAATTCTAGAGCTCCAGAACCCACAAAATAGCAGAGGGAAGCAGGTCTCAAGCACAGGGGAGCCCTGCTGGTTGCTGGGAAGGGTCTATCGCATGGTGCTGGGAGTGGAGCACAGCCCAGCATGGGCCAAGCCAGGACAGACCAGACTGGGAGTTGACCAGAGTAGCCCTCAGGGCCATGAATCATTGAACTGTGGCAGTTACCAGACTTCTAAACCCACAAACACCAAAGATCACGGAGCAGGTTAGTGGGTAAACTGCTACATCAGGTTGGAGAGCTGTCCGACCTCCAGCCCTGGGTGTCGCGGAGGTGGTGTGGTGGTGGAATTCCAGCATCAGCTGCTTCCAGAGTCCCTGGCTCACACAGTGGGAGGAATCAAGTGGCAGACCAAAGTGGCAGGGCTTGCTTTGCCCTGCTTGGATCTGGATCGCAATCCTGGCTGGCAGTTCTTGGGGGAAGAGGAGTGCTGCTGTGGCAGAGTTTGCAGTGACAGTGGAGTAGAAGTAGCTCTGAAAACAGCAGCTCGGCCCCTCAAGCTTGGGACAAAGCACTCTCTCTTCTACAAGCAGTCATACCCTGACAAAAAGCTCAAAGGTGGCTCGGAACATAGCCAGGCAGCGAAAAAAGATGCAGACTCAGACTCTAAAATCTTTTTTTGGTGACAAAGAAGATCAAAACATACAGCCAGAAGAAGTCAACAAAAGTCAAAGAGCCTACATCAAAAGCCTCCCAAGAAAAATATGAATTGGTCTCAGGCCATGGAGGAGCTCAAAAAGGATTTGGAAAAGCAAGTTAGAAAACTAGAGGAAAAATTGGGAAGAGAAATGAAAGAGATGCAAGAAAACCACGAAAAACAAGTCAAAGACTTGCTAAAGGAGACCCAAAAAAATACTGAAAAAAACAACACCTTAAAAAATAGACTAACTCAAATGGCAAAAGAGCTCCAAAAAGCCAATGAAGAGAAGAATGCCTCAAAAGGCAGAATTAGCCAAATGGAAAACTAGGTCCAAAAGATCACTGAAGAAAAAATGGAAGACAATGTGAAATATCTCATTGGAAAAACCATTGACCTGGAGAATAGATCCAGGAAAGATAATTTAAAAATTATTTACTACCTTAAAGCCATGATCAAAAAAGAGCCTAGACATCATCTTTCAAGAAATTATCAAGGAGAACTGCCCTGATATTCTAGAGCCAGAGGGTAAAATAGAAATTGAAAGACTCCACCAATCATCTTTTGAAAAAGATCCCCAAAAGAAAACTCCTAGGAATATTGTCACCAAATTCCAGAGCTCCCAGATCAAGGAGAAAATACTGCAAGCAGCCAGAAAGAAACAATTTGAGTATTGTGGAAACACAAGCAGGATAACACAAGATCTAGCAGCTTCTACATTAAAGGATCAAAGGGCTTGGAATGTGATATTCCAGAGGTCAATGGAGCTAGGATTAAAACCAAGAATCCTCTACCCAGCAAAACTGAGTATAATGCTCCAAAGCAAAATATGGATTTTCAATAAAATAGAGGACTTTCAAGCTTTCTCAGTGAAGAGACCAGAGCTGAACAGAAAATTTGACTTTCAAACACAAGAATCAAGAGGAGCATGAAAAGGTAAACAAGAAAGAGAAATCATAAGGAACTTATTAAAGTTGCACTGTTTTATTTACATTCATACATGGAAAGATGATGTGTGTTATTCATGCGACCTTTCTCAGTATTAGGGTAGTTGAAGGGAATATACATATATATAGACAGAGGGCACAGGGTGAGTTGAATATGAAGGTGTGATATCTAAAAAAATAAAATCAAATTAAGGGATGAGAGAGGAATATATTGAGAGAGGGAGAAAGGGAGGGATAGAAAGGGGTAAATTATCTCATATGTGGCAAGAGAAAGCAGTTCTGTTGGAAGGGAAGAGGGGGCAGGTGAGGGGGAATGAGTGAATTTAGCTCTCATCAGATTTGACCTGAGGAGGGAATAACATACACACTCAATTGGGTATCTTACCCCACAGGAAAGTAGGGGCAAGGGGATAAAAAAAGGGGGGATGATAGAAGGGAGGGCAGATAGGGGCATGAGGTAATCAAAAGCAAACACTTTTGAAAAGGGACAGGGTCAAGGGAGAAAATTGAATAAATGGGGACAGGATAGAATGGAGGGAAATATAGTTAGTCTTTCACAACATGAGTATTGTGGAAGTGTTTTACGTAATGACACATGTGGCCTATGTTGAATTGCTTGCCTTTTTAGGGAGGGTGGTTGGGAAGGGAAGAGGGGAGAGAATTTGGAAATCAAAGTTTTAAAAGCAGATGCTCAAAAAAGAAGTTGTTTTTCCATGCAACTGAGTAATAAGATATATAGGGAATGGGCATAAAAATCTATCCTGCCCTACAAGAAAGTAAGAGGAAAGAGGATGGGGGGGGGAGTGGGGGAACAGAAGGAAGGGCTGACTTGGGCACAGGGCAATCAGCATATATGCCATCTTGGAGTGGGGGGATGGTAGACATGGGGAGAAAATTTGTAACTCAAAATCTTGTGGAAATCAATGTTGAAAACTAAAATATTAAATAATAAATAGTTGTTAAAAAATTTGAAAGAGGTAAAAAATTTTCAAAATTTAAACAGAATAGTTTTTTCCACTGTTGAGATGTTCTAAATATTCCTTTTCAGACTTGACTATGTTTGCTGATATTTTCTACACAAAAAAAGCCAATCTTATTGGACAAAGTGTTCTTATCGTTTTTCTATGACTAGACTCCTTTATATACCACCTGATTAAGAACCTAAATCCTGTTATGATTTGGAGAGTGGTGATTACTTCTAGATCCTAGATCTATAAATATTTATGAAAAAAAATACAAGTTTAGTACAGTCAAAACCAACCTAGATATGCTGGGATCCAGTCAAAAACAACCCAGATAAGCTGGGTATAGTTTTTCCATACCTTTAGTTCCTCAGAGATGAAACGATAAAGTTCTAGTGAAGTATGCAACTTTGCTGTTTTACAGAATATCTTCCTAGAATCAATTTTAATTCATCTATCATTGATTAAATATTATCTTTGTATAAAGAACTGTGCTCTCCTCAATCCCCAAATGGCCTTATATCTATTTTGTATTTATTGTTTATTTTCACATGTTCTATCCTCATAGCATATAAACTCCTTGAAAACAGGGACTTTCACTCTTATCTTTGCATCTCCAGTGCCTAATATACAGTAGGAGCTTTATAAAAACTAATTGATTGATGATGAAATAAAGACAAATATGAGAAGAGTTTCTCCTCTCAAAGGAGTTTGTAATTCTATTGCAAAGAAATCAGATACATACACATACCACTGGAGGCTCTTACCCACCAAACCAATGTCCTCCACCCATAGTGTTTACTATGAGCTAAGTAAGCACTGTGATAAACTCTGGGAATATATGTATTAAAGGGAGATAGTCCCTCTTCTAATTGCAGGAGATGTAGTAGGATTTAAATGCAGGTCAGATGGCAATGCCAGTGGGTTCAGAGGGTGAGATTCCAGGTAAATGGTAAGGCCCAGGGTCCTCTCTCTTACCAGAAGGATTGCAGTTGACTCCATGTCTACTCACATCTTTGGGGCTGTAGGAGGCTGGCTCATTACATTTGGGAAAGGGCACCTGGGCTTTTTGGTGAGGTTTAGATCATAGCAGGAGCTCTGGTTTCCTTCCTCTGAAGAACTTCCAGTGTTGCCTGCTCATTTCTTGTATAGTATCTTAGGCTTGAACAAGTTTAGGTATTCTAAGAGGTAGAGATGAGCAGGAGAGAATTACAGACATGCAAAAAGATGAAGGTGGGAGATGGTACATTGTGTACAGGGAAAATAAAAGTACATCAGTTAGACTGGATTATAGAATGTCTAAAAATAATGAGAAATGAGTCCAGAAAGATAGATTGGATCCACACTGTAAAGGACTTTAAATACTAAACAGAGGAGCTCATATTTTATCCTAAAGGCAATAGCGAATCACTGAATCTTAAGTAGAGAAGTCACATTTCAGAACTCTTTTAGAAATATCAATAGAACACATATATGGAGGATGATTTGAAAAGGACAAACAACTCAGGGAGAGCATCTAGGTGGCTATTCCAACAGTCAAGTAGTAGAATTAGGATGGGAATGGAGAGAAAGGGATGGAAGTATTTTATCTTGTGGAGGGAATAAATGACAATACTTGCTAACTGATAGGGATAATGGAGAGAGGAGAGTAAACGTGGAGTCTGAGATTGCCAAAGGAAGTAACGGGAACTGGTGGTGCCTTTAGCAGTACTTCCTTTTGATTCTGGTGCAGGAGACCCGATGTCCAAGAGTTTCCTTTTGACTCTGACTCCGAACTTTCTGAGCAATTAAGTAGCCCATCATAGTAGAACGAAGACTGGCTCTGGATCCAAAGGCCTGAGTTTGAATCATCACTCTCTTATTTATAATTTATATTTTCTTGGGACCCAGTTTCTTCATCCATAAAAGAAAGGAATTAGAATATATGATTTCTAAGTTCTCTTCTACTTATAGACCTTATTCTTCTTTTAAATGTCCTATCTTCAACTTGTGTCATATATGGATGTCTGAAAGCAAAAGGGGTTGTGGGAAGATATTCCACATGAAGCTAATATTGCTCAGGTCTTTTTGGGCAGGTGAGACTTTACCAGTCTTACAGTTTTCCCCTCATTGTTCTTTCTTCTTGCTCTCTCAATTTCTTGCCCATTGAGATTGTTAAATTTTAACTGCTCTGTTTTTAAATTTCTATGGCAGTCGTCTTCAGTTAAGGCTATTCATTTCTTCCCTTTCCCATTTCCCTTTTCTTTATGTCCTTTGATATAGTCTGGGTTTTCTGAGGGGGAGGAGGTGAGGGTCATAAGCAGAGGCAGAGCAGCAAAAGAATGTGAGAGACTACAATAAGTGCCCTCCCTCTTAAGCAAATGCACTTTGCAAAAACCTGACATATACTCCTGAAACAGAACTAAAAGAGAAACAGTCATTCAAGAGGGTGACTACTAAACATAGCCAGAGACTGGGGTAGGGGATTGTTTATTTTAATTCTTTCCCTGGGTTCTACAATTGACCAATTTAGCAGCCTAGAAAGATGAATCCCATAAATCATCATTTTCAGAAATGAGGAAAGTCCCCTCACTAAAACCAGGTAAATGCGGCCTAAAAATGTTTTTAAACCAAAATATATGATTCTATGGACCTATGAATATACATCTTTAGTGCATTCAGGATAGTCAGATGGAGGTCTTACAAACGACTTTGCCATTCTTTGAAGTGAAGCACATACACCATCTCCTCCATGAAGCCTTATTTGACTGTCCTGGCACTAATTAATTTCTTCCTTCTTTTAATTCTTAGAACCTTTATTGCCTTTACTACACATATGTTTATTTATTTATATCCTAGTTTGTACAATGGGTAAATTTATGTCATGTGTGTTAATCTACTCCACATATTTTGAACTCCTTCAGAGTAAGGATGAAGTCATTTTAAAAATTTTCTTTTTATTGTAAACTTAATAATAATCAATAAACACAAATATTTCAATATATCCTTATACATATGATAGTATACAGATAATAGGGGCTAAACAACTCATATTTAAAATTGACTTTGAATGATTTGTCGATTAATATTATCAGTAAGTAGGCTTCTTAAAAGTCCTAAATTTGCCAGGAACTTTGCACAATCTTTTGAGAGATTTATACTGCACAGGCATTAGTATTTTTTTCTTGATATTTGGGGAATGAAATGGGAATACAAAATGACTCCATATTACCAATCCAACTTTATCTCTCATTGTCACCTAATACCAATCATAGCTAAACCTATTATGTCCATTCTTTTTTTATTAAGATTTTTTATTTTTAGTTTACAACACCCAGTTCTGCATTTTTTGAGTCCAGATTTTCTTCCCCTCCCTCCTCTACCCCCTTGCACCCAAGACGGCATGGAATCCAATATATCTTTTACATATACCTTCGCATTAAGCTCATTTACACAATAGTCAAGTTGTAATGAAGAATTATGACCAATGGAATGAATCATGAGAGAGAAGAAATAAAACCAAAAAAAGAGAAAAAAAAAGAGAGCAAATAGTTTGCCTCAGTCTGCATTCAGACTCCATTTTCTTTCTCTGGATGTAGATAGCTCTTTCCATCATGAATCTTTTAGAATTGTCTTTGAACTTTGTATTGTGGGGAAGAGCCAAGTCTATCAAAGTTAGTCATCACAGAATCAATATATCTGTGGTTGTTTACAATGTTCTCCTGGTTCTGCTCTGCTCACTCAGCATCATATCATGTACATCTTTCCAGGTTTTTATGAAGTCCGTATCTTCCCCATTTCTTATAGTACAATAGTATTCTATTACATTCATATACCACAACTTGTTTTGCCACTCCCCAGTTGATGGGCATCCCCTCGATTTCCAATTATTTATTACCTCAAAAAAGCTGCTATAAATATTTTTGTACATATGAGTCTTGTGTGATCTCTTTGGAATACAGCCCTAAAAGTGGTATTGCTGGGTCAAAGGGTATGAACATTTTTATAGCCCTTTGGGCATAGTTCCAAATTGCTCTCCAGAATGGCTGGATCAGTTCACACCTCCACCAACAATGTAAAAATGTTCCCATTTTCCAAATCCTCTCCAGCATTTATCATTTTCCTATTTTGTCATGTTAGCCAATCTGACAGGAGATATATGGTACCTAAGAGTTGTTTTGATTTGCATTTTCTATATGCCTATAGATAACCTTTAATTTCTTCCTCTTAAAACTGCCTGTCCATATCTTTGACCATTTCTCAATTGGGCAATGACTTGTATTCCTATAAATTTGGCTCAGTTCCCTGTATATTTTAGAGATGAGGCCTTTATCAGAGACACTGGATGTAAAGATTTTCTCCCAATTTTCTGCTTTCCTCCTAATCTTGTTGCATTGGCTTTTTTTATACAAAACTTTTCAATTTAATTAATGGATTCAGTTCAATTAAGGGATAATCAAAATTATCCATTTTGCATTTTGTAATGCTATCTCTTGTTGCACCATGAATTCTTTCCTTTTCCATAAATCTGATAGGTAAACCATTCCTTGCTCTCCTAAGTTGCTTAAAGTATAAGCCTTTATTCCTAAATCATGAACTCATTTTGACATTATTTTGGTACATGGTGTAAGATATTGGTCTATGCCCAGTCTCTGTCCTACCATTTTCCAATTTTCCCAGCAGTTTTTATGAAATAGTGAATTTCTTAGCCCAGAAACTGGATTCTTTGGGTTTATCAAAGAGTAGATTGCTACAGTCATTGACTACTGCGCCTTGCGTACCTATCCTATTCCACTGATCCACCATTCTGTTTCTTAGCCAGTACCAAGTAGTTCTGATGACTGCTGCTTTGTAGTACAATTTAATATCTAGTATGGCTAGGCCACCTTCCCTAGCATTTCTTTTCATTAATTCCCTTGATAATATAGACCTCTTGTTCTTCCAGATGAATTTTGTTATTATTTTATCCAGCTCTGTAAAATAAATTTTTGGTAGTTTGATTGGTATGGCACTGAATAAGTAAATTAATTTAAGTAAAATTGTCATTTCTATTATATTAGCTCAGCCTAACCATGAGCAACTGATGTTTTTCCATTTCTTTAGATCTGAATTTATTTGGGTGAAAAGTGTTTCCTAATTATGTTCTTATAGGCCTTGGTTTTGTCTTGACGGGTAGACTCCTGAATATAGTGTCTACAGTAACTTTAAATGGAATTTCTCTTTCTATCTCTTGCTGTTGGGCTTTGTTAATAATGCATAGGAGTGCCAAGGATATATGTGGGTTTATTTTATATCCTGCAACTTTACTAAAGTTTTTTTTATTATTTCCAGTAGTTTTTTACTTGATTCTCTAGGATTCTCTAAGTAAATCATCATGTCATCTGCAAAAAGTGATAATTTAGTTTCTTCTTTGCCTATTATAATTCTTTTAATTTCTTTTCCTTCTCTGATTGCTACAGCTAACATTTCTAGTAACAAATTGAATAAGAGGGGTGATAATGGACATCCTTGTTTCACCCCTGATCTTATGGGGAATGCATCTAGCTTATGCCCATTACATATAATGCTGCTTATGCTTTTAGGTAGATGCTATTTATAATGTTAAGGAAGACTCCGTTTGTTCTTATGCTTTCTAGTGTTCTTAACAGGAATGGGTGTTATATTTTGTCAAAGCCTTTTGCTGCATCTATTGAAATGATCATGAGGTTTCTGCTAGTTTTGTTGTTAATATGATCAATTATGCTGATAGCTTTCCTAATACTTAACCAGCCTTGCATTCCTAGAATGAGTCCTACCTGGTCATAGTGTATTATTCTCCTGATAAGTTGCTGCAATCTTTTCCTAATATTTTATTTAAAATTTTTGCATCAATAATCATTAGGGAAATTGGTCAATAATTTTCTTTCTCTCTTTCTCTCTGGTTTAGGTATTAGCACAATAATTGTGCCATAAAAAGAATTTGGTAGGACTCCTTCTTCACATATTTTCCCAAATAGTCTATAAAGTATAGGAATTAATTGTTCTTTAAATGCTTGATTAGAATTCACATGTAAAACCATCTGGCCCTGGACACTTTTTCCTAGGGGGTTCATTGATGGCTTGATCAATTTCTTTTTCCAAGATGGGGTTATTTATGTGTTTTACGTCCTCTTCTGTTAACCAACTTATATTTTTGTAAATATTTATCTGTTTCCCTAAGGTTGCAAATGTATGGGCCTACAATTGGGCAATATAATGCTTAATTATTGTTTTAATTTCTTCTTCATTGGAGGTGAATTCAACCTTTTCATTTTTGATACTGGTAATTTGGTTTTTTCTTTCTTTTTTTTAATCAAATTGACCAAAGGTTTATCAATTTTATTGTTTTTTTTATAAAACCAGTTCTTAGTTTTATTTATTAATTTAATAGTTTTCTTGATTTCAATTTTATTAATCTCACCTTTGATTTTCAGTATCTCTATTTTGGTATTTAATTGGGGATTTTCAATTTGTTCTTTTTCTAGCTTTTTCAGTTGCATGCCCAATTCATTGATCTCCTTTTTCCCTATTTTATTCATGTGAGCATTTAGAGATATAAAACTTCCCCTAAGAACTGCTTTTGCTGCATCCCATAAGTTTTGGTATGTTGTCTCATTATGTCACTCTCTTGAATGAAGTTATTGTTTCTATGATTTATTCTTTGGCCCACTCATTCTTTAGGATTAGATTATTTAGTTTCCAATTAATTTTTAGTTTATTTTAGCATGGTCCTTTATTACAAATAATTTTATTGAATAATGATCTGAAACGGATGCATTGACTATTTCTTCCTTTCTGCAGTGGACTGTGAGTTTTTATGCCCTAGAACATGGTCAGTTTTTGAGTATGTGCCATATACCACTGAGAAAAAAAGTATATTTCTTTTTATCCCCATTTAGTTTTTTCCAGAGGTCTGTCATATCTGCCTTTTCTAAAATTCTATTCTCCTCCTTTAACTACTTTCTTGTTTATTTTGAGGTTAGATTTATCAAGTTCAGAGAGGGGGAGGCTGTGGTCCCCCACTAGCACAGTTTTGCTGTTTATTTCTTCCTGTAACTCCCTTAATGTCTCCTCTAAGAATCTGCATGCTATACCACTTGATGCATATATGTTAAGTAATGATATTGGTTCATTATCTATAGTGCCTTTTAACAGGATATAGTATCCTTCCTTATTTCTTTTAATTAGATCTCTCTTTGCTTTTGCTTTGTCTGAGATTGGGATTGCTAACCCTGCTTTTTCTACTTTAGCTGAAGCACAATATATTCTACTCCAGCCTTTTACCTTTACCCTGTGTGTATTCCATTTCAGATGTGTTTCTTGTAAACAACATATTGTAGGATTATGGTTTTTAATCCATTCTGCTATCTGCTTCCATTTTATGGGAAAGTTCATCCCATTCGCATTCACAATTATGATTACCATCTGTGTCTTTTTCTCCATCCTATTTCCCCCGGTTTATGCTTTTATTTCTCCCTTCTCCCTTCCACTCCTCAAAAGAGTTTTGCTTTTGACCACCGCCTTCCTCAGTTTACCCTCCCTCTAGATTCCCCTCCCTTATCTTACCTTTTTCCCCTTGCTACTTCTTCCCTCCCTTTTGACCACCCCCTTCCTCTTCTTTCTCCTTTTCCCTCCTACTTCCTGTAGGACAAGTTCGATTTCTATACTTATCAGAGTATATTATTCCCTTCTTGAACCAAATCTGATGAGAGTAAAGCTCAAATACTGCTCTTCTCCCTCCCCTCTTTCCCTCTACTGTACAATGTTTTGGGCCTCTTCATGTTATGTAATTTACCCTTTTCTACTACTTCCTTACTTCTTCTCCCAGAACCATCCCTTTATATCTCTTAATTATGTTTTTTATCATATCAGTTATTTTATACTGACCCTCAAGTCTATGTATATCCCTTTCAATTGTCATGATAACTGTACTATTCTCAATATTGACATATATATATATATATATATATATATATATATATATATATATAACATAAACAAAATAACATACTGCTATATACGGATGTAAATGATTTGCCCTTATTGATTAACAAGGGTTCGCCCCTGCCATTTACCTTTTTATGTCTCTCCTGAGTTTTGTATTTGCAGATCAAATTTTCCATTAATCTCTGGCCTTTTCATCAGGAAAGTCTGGAATTCTCTTATTTCATTGAATGTCCATCTCCTTGCATGAAAAATTATGCTCAATTTTGCTGGGTAGTTGATTCTTGGTTGTAGTCCAACCTCCTTTGACTTTTGGAATATCATATTCCAATTCCTCCTGTCATTTAATGTTGAAGCTGAAAGATCCTGCGTGATCCTGACTGTAGTTGCACGATATTTGAATTGTTTCTTTCTGGCTGCTTGCAGTATTTTCTCCTTGACCTAATAATTCTGAAATTTGGCTATAATATTTCTTGGAGTTTTCAATTTGGGATCTCTGTCAGCGGGTGATAGGTGGATTCTTTTGATGACTATTTTGCCCTCTGGTTCTAGGGTCTCAGAACAATTATCAGTGATGATTTCTTGGAAGATACTTCATTGTGGCTTTCTAGTAGACCAATATTATTCTTCGATTGTCTCTCCTGGATCTATTTTCCAGGTAAGTTGGTTTTCCAATCAGATATTTCACATTTTCTTCTATTTTTTTTTTCATTCTTTAGATTTTGCTTGACTGATTCTTGATGCCTCATAGAGTCATTAGCTTCTATTTGCTAAATTGTAATTTTTAACGAATTGTTATTTTCATTTTGCTTGTGAGTTTCCTTTTCCATTTGGTTAATTTTACTTTTTAGGGCATCATTCTCTCTAAATAGATTCTGAATCTCCTTAGCTATTTCGCCAATTTTACTTTTTAAAGATTTGTTCTCATCAGTGATTTTTTTCCCATTTTTTCTTTTACTTCTCTAAT
This sequence comes from Trichosurus vulpecula, assembly GCF_011100635.1. Taxonomy (NCBI): domain Eukaryota; kingdom Metazoa; phylum Chordata; class Mammalia; order Diprotodontia; family Phalangeridae; genus Trichosurus; species Trichosurus vulpecula. The sequence goes on along the minus strand of NC_050577.1, from coordinate 187,942,662 downwards.
TTGGTTTTTAAAATCCTCCTTGAGCTCTTCCAGGAATGCTTTTCTGGGCTTGAGAGTAGTTCACATTCCGTTTTGAGGTTTCAGATGTGGGTATAGTGTTCACAGTGTCCTCTTCTGAATTGGTATTTTGATTTTCTCTGTCTCCATAAAAAGAATCAATGGTTCTCAGTTTCCTTGAGTGCTTCTTCATGTTGGTTAACTTTTTCCTGGCTTTAAAGTGGATTTCTGCTTCTGGGACTCAGGGGGCTGTGTCCCAGGCTTCTTGTTCTGGGAATTGTGAATTTAGTTACTGGCGTTGTGTGCTATGGCCTCTGGTTTCATGATGTGCGGGGATGAGGTGTGGTCTCAGCTGTTGTCCTTGCCTGTCCTGTTGTCTGATACTTCCCCTGGCTGTGCGAAGGCACCTCTGGGTTCCTGGTGTTGACCCTTGCTGGCTCTATGCCCTTGGGCCTTGGGAATTCCCACTGTTTGGCTACCGAAGCCCTACTCCTGGCTCATCCATTTTACGATTTCTCCAAGGCAGTATGATCTGGGTGAAAGGGAGGGATGAGAGCCATTTTATTTCATCCTCATGTCTCCCAAGAAGTTCACGAAGGAAATTTTCAACCTTTTAGACTGCAGACTGCAAGCCTCAGGAGTAGCTGTTCTCGCAGCCGCAGATGCTGTGCTGTTGCCTCCTATAGCTCCAATAGACTCCTGTCCTGGGTTGGGAGGCCTGGGGATTACCACCAGTTTTGCATGGCCAGCCTGGATTGCTGGCTGAGTTCCGCAGGTGCTTCAGCTTTGGTGTGGTCTGGTGCAGCTCCGCATGCCAGGCACTCTCTCAACCTACAGATCCGTCCTGTCAACCCTGCATACTTTCCTGGCTTGGAAATTTGCCCGACCCAGTCTGCTACTTGCTTCTAACTTTCTCATATCTGCTCAGATTTGGTTTTTTAGAGGTATCTGACAGAATTTGTGAGAGAGCTCCAGTAAGACGCTGTTTTCACACAGCCATCTTGGCTCCACCCTCCTTTCAAGTTCATTCTTAAATTCATGTATTTGCTCATATTATCCCTCTAGTCGAGAATGTTTTTTTTTCTTTTTCTTTGCCTAGACAAGTCCTAATATTTCTTCAAAGTCTAATTCTAGTCCTAGTATAAGCAGCCCTCCTGGACTGCTCTACTCTACATTAATTGTTCCCTGTCACTTAGTTTTACACTTAATCTTATATTGCTTTGTTGTTGTTTACTCATTTTTCAGTCATTTCCAACTTTTTGTGACCTCATTTGAGGTTTTCTTGACAAAGACATTGGAATGGTTTGTCATTTCCTTCTCCATCTCATTTTACAGATGAGTAAACTGAGGCAAACTGGGTTGATGACTTCCTCAGGATCACACAGCTAATAAGTGTCTAAACCCAGATTTGAACTCACAAATATCAGTCTTCTTGACTCCAGGCCTGGCACTCTGTCCACTGCACCACCTAGCTGCCCCATATTTCTCTGTACTGGGATTTAATGCATAGTTTGTGTTTTTGTATTATCTCTCCAGCTAGATAGAAATTTCTAAAGGGCAGATACTATTTTGATATTTATTTTGTCTCTTATACCATGCTGAATAATTAAAAAATATTTTATATTAATAAATGAGCTTATATACTAAATGGATGAATTGAACCACATCATTGTTGACATTCTATCTGAAAAAGAAACCAGAAGATATAAAGAAGTTGCAGCTAAATGGAAGGATTCTTCACAGGTTTTCCACAAAGAGGTGAGTAATGAAATTGGCAAAATTGGTTTCATAAGAAACCCAAGACATTAAAAAATAACTTAACGGGATGACTGGTCATCTTACCTTGTAGTGCATGAACAAAAGACTGGAGATAAAAGAACCTTAACATGGAGGAAGTCTCAGGGACAATCAATCTTACCAATCTTACTGCTTCCAAAAATATTAGTTGTAGATACATAAATGCTCAACTAATTAGGAAGTTGTAGAGAATCAAAAGCATGTCAGTACACTGATTTGTAATAATTAGAAGTGAAAACAACTCTTTGGCTTTGTGCGCACATGACAGGAAGCAAAGAGCTTCATTGGCTGTTCTGATGTAGTAGATTCTCTTGGTAAACCTCAAAAGCTCAGAGCTGAGGAAGTGCGGAATCTAACTAAGAACATATTACACAAAATTTTTTAACAGCCAATTATCTCTCTAAAGTTCTCACCAACTAAGCATATTTCAGTTTTAGAGGACTTTTCAGGGATACTGAGGGGGAGGATGGTAAAATTATTCTTCAAATCATAGGAGAAATACACTGGCATTCTCTATTATTTGGGTAACAAATGCTTGGCCATCTTGCTTCCTTGTGCTTCCCACATTTTTTAGAGAGTAATTAAAAATGTAGAGCAGCTTAAAATGGGCTCCAGTTCTCTTGTCCTTTCACACTTCCTGGACACAATAAGAGATTCTCATGCAAAATCTGCAAGACTAGGTTGATGTCTAGAAGAAATCTTATTATTCCTTTAACAAGTTATCATTATCATTTTCCTTAGTGTTGTTAAAAATACTTATTTACTGGAAAGCTAAGAAAATATTTGTTGCATTCTATAACTAAAAACACATTTTAAGCAAATAAACCTTGATTCTTCATTTTGTGTATTTTTATAAGTGTACAAATTTTTTCAAAAGAACTAGATAGTTATTTGTTGTCTATTTCATGAAAAAATAATGGAAAATGAATATTTTGGTTCTTAGCTATTGTTGAAATGGTAACTTGATTACTATTAAATATCAAATACATATAATTTGAAAAGTGTTTCATATCATATCCTTTATGATAAAAATCTGCTATGAAACTGGTTCTGTTATATAGCTTTAACTATATATACACACACATATATGTATATATATATATATATATATATATATATGCACTCTCTCTCACTCTGTCTCTTTCTCTCTCTCTCTCACACACACACACACACACACACACACACACACACAAAATCTTGTAATAACATTTCTGCCCTCAAACACATTTTTAGAAATAAGTTCAGAACAACAACATTTCGTAATACTGTTTGTTGGGTTATATAAATTTTTGTTATATGTAATAATCATCAGGCAGATTTTGTTAGTAAGAGGATAATGCTATTGTCCATGGCAATGGGGAACACACTTGGTAAGCATCCATATCCTTTTTAATGTCTTCCCTGATAATGAGAATCAGAAGATAGCTGAACAGATTTATCTCTGCCATTGCATATATCTAGGAGTCTTATATAGGATCTTAACATATGGGATAGAGTATAAACTCACTGAGAGTATAGTTTTTTTTGTATTTGTGTTCCCATTACCTATCATAGTGCCTGGGAGATATAGTAGAAGTAAATTAATTATTTCTGATTAATTCATTTGGTTGAGAGTCTCCTAATTTAAAGAATACTAAAAACTGTTTTTCTCTACCAAATCAAAGTTGATAATTGTTTTGGCAATCAAGAAACAGAAAACAAAAAGGTATATTTTTTTTTATCCTTCGTTCCTTATAATTTCATCCATACTTGTTCTTCTAATGATCTGCCTTGCTGGCTGGGGCTCATGATAAACTTTTTTTTGTAGGTTCAATATTCCTTACACTACTTTTAATGATTTTACTTTGACCTTATTGTTGTGACTTTATTGTTGACCTCACTTACTAATAATGCTTAAGTGCCTGCCTAAAACTATATAAAAGCCAATACCAGCAATCTTGTCACATATCTTTTGATATAATTTGCCATTTTCCTTCTTAACTTTTACAAAAGAGTTTTTATTTTAATTGGTATGCCAGATCAAGTGTTGGAGTTCAGTTCAGGTTAATGTAATCATTATAGTACTATGAGCTTCACCAAGTCATTTATTAAGCAAGGGATGCCAATCAATAAACAAGTATTTATTAAGCACCTACTATGTTCCACACACTGTGCTAGCTACTAGAAATAGAAATACATTAAATGAAATAATCTCTGCTTTCAAGGAACTTATGTTCTAATGGTGGAGACAACAAGTGCATATATAATTATTTACAGAATCAATACAAATCAACATAAGGTAGTTCAGTGGAGAACGTACAATCATGAGGATTAGTAACAGCTTCATGCATAAAATAATGCTTTAGCATTATCTTAAAAGAGAAGTTATGAAGCAGATATGAAAAGGGAGTCATTCTAGGAAGGAACAGGTACCACATAAACCATATATTTATCGTTAGGTTTCAGATCTTGCCAGACTTTTGGACATGTATCACTACAATATTATAAAGCATCCACCAACTGAGAGGTTATAGGCATAGATTGGGGCTGACTGTTCGTGCTAAAGTCACAGAATAAGACTACTGGTACAAGTTTTTATAAGGTATCAAGAAGCTATATAAGAATGAGTCAGAGAGTTTGCAACCAATAATATCGACTCATTTGGGAACAGACCCTTAGGGATTAAGCATTGTGGCCTTACTGATGCTAAGGATTGAATCTTAGCAAATATCTTATGGGGAATGATGTTAATCGCAGTATTGGTGTATAAAAAATTGAGTTATGATTAGGAGGAGGAGAAAGAAGGTATATACTCCCTACCTGAACCAGGTGAAACTATGAACAATGTGGATAAACATTTCCAAGAACATGAAAGAAGATAGAGTTCTTCAAATTACACAAACAATTCTGAAATCAACAAGGTGGGGGACATACTGAAAAATTAAATTAAGACTGTCTTTACAAATGGAAGCATTTAGCCTTTGCTGCTAATGGTGATTGACAGTTCTCTGGATTGTTAACATAGTGTTTGTTAACTGAAGGAATGTATGGGCTCTTCTTACCTCCATATTATGGCAACTGCTTTGCATCAGTTCTATAAGAAATAGGGACAGTCAAATCAAGTCTTTTTCCTTATCAATTTCCCATTTATTAGAATTCACATCTTGATTGAATAGGTTGGGTTAGAACAATTTTAATTGTATATGATATCTTTGCATTTTTTTAAAACTTTCTTCTAATTTCTTCTAGTTTGTTGTTAATTTTGACCTTTGCTCTAATATATTTTTTTGCATTTGACTGGGTATGACTTCCATAATATTGATGAATTATTTTTTTTGTTTAGTCAGTATTTTTATGATATTTTGTGTGTGCGCTGTATAAAACCTCCTAACTCTCTAAACTTTATAAAATATTCATGATGTATGGGTGTGAAGTTTCTGAGTAGTCTGTAACTCTTTATTTTAGCCTCTTTCATTTCTTAATCCTGAAGTATATTTTAATGTATTTGTTATTTACTCTACTGTTCTCACCTTTGTTTTGAATTTACAGAATATTAAAAAGTATGAAAGTATTTGCTGACTTGTTTGGGAGGAAGTTATCAAGTTCTTAATAGAGTTTCACAATTTCTTCATTGTCTTCAACAGTTGTTGGCATGAGCTAAAATTATAATTATCTTTTTGATCATGCCCATCATGAATACTGTAAGGTGGGGCATCTAATCATCTCATGAAATAATTTAAACATTTTTTGAATGTATAATGAAATCCATGCCATCGATTATTTTTTTCTTCATGGAACAACTGTGCACCATGCTTCCATTTAGCTGCAACTATCTTATAGTTACATCTTTAGGTAGGAAGCTAGGTGAGGCAGTGGATAGAGCACTGGGCCTGCATCCAGGTTCAAATCTGGGCTCCAATAGTTACTAGCTGTGTGAATCTGGGCAAGTCACTTAACCTCTACTTATTTCAGCTTCCTCATCTATAAAACGGGAATGGCACTTACTTTTTCAAGGTGGCTGTGAAGATCAAATGAGACAATTGTCAAGAGCTTAGCACCATGCCTGGTATTTAGTAAACTCCTTATATAAATGAGAGTTATTATTTTTATGATGTATATCAACATTGACATGGTTCAGTTTATCTAGTAGTATATCGTCTCATTCATTGTTGGAGAAAAACTTCATATTTATAGTACCAGTATCTAAATGAATGCATATGAACAACCTACACAAAGAATAACCACATTAAATGGGTAGAATAAGAATTTAACATGTTTTAGTTCCCTACTTGCCACCTCAAACCACCAAAGAGCTTCACAATACAATAAAAATAGCAATAACAAGAGAAAAAATGAATTACAATATAAAACTTACAGAAACAACAAACATACAAAAAACCCATAAGATTACCTGACTGGCCCAACCTGTCCTTGTGCTCCCTTCCTATAGCCCACTATCAAGCTGCCTTAGTCACCCCAGTCCATGTGGATGTTACAATTTTAAACATCAATTTTTAGAATTTTACCTTTTAGCACAGCTGCGACTAGACTACCGATTCACCAATGGGCTGATATTTGTGAACTGGATCAATCCCAAAGGTTGAGATGGATGGATGGAAGGTGGTAGGTGTAGAAAAGTATGGAGCCCCAAAGTCCAGCCCTTGTTAAAATATCCTGTGGGCAATTATAGGAGTGAGAGAGCTGTCATCTGAAGAGACATTAGAAAAGAGGCCCAGATAACACAGTCCTTTCAAAGCTTTCCTGTAGTACTTTCTTGACTGGAAACTCCCTCCACCCTCTAGAAGGTTCATGGTATGCATGAGTTTGACCAGCCCTAGGAATCAAGTTGATTAATTATGATATAACTATTAATAATTATAAATTAATGGAAGAAATTTGGAGATTATGGAGGAAGTAGGAGCCTGGAAATGTGGTATTTGTTGGAATTATTATAGTGTGTTAGAAATAACATATTACATGCAGAAACAGACAGCTCATTGCATCATAGGACTAGAGCTTTATAAAGATCTGGAAGGGACTTTAGAGATAATTTAGACCAACTGTATCATTTGATATTTGAGGAAAATGAGGCCCAGAGTGGTTCAAAGACTTGTCCAAAGTCACACAAGTAGTAAGTAGCTGAACTGTTACTGGGATTTAATTCCTAGGGCACCAAGTTCATCACTCTTTTTTCTATGTCACATTGCTTACCTAGGGATAAGAGTAGGTACGTAGGTACGGGAAGTGCCCAGAGATAGACACTACTTGGAGTTTTCTCTCAGCAGTGTCCTGGAGCAATATTTTCTCCTATCTTTCCATAGGCGGGGCTATGCTAGGGTATGCCTAAGGATAGAAGAAAGGTGACTAATACAGAGCAAGGTAGAGTCCAGAAATGTGTGGCTTATGAAAGGTGGAGGACAGACCGAGTTGCAGTAGTCTCTCAAAAGTCTCCCTGTGATAGTGACCCAGATGTTGATTCCCAGCCACTTGATGACCAAAGATTCACCTCACTCCAATGTTCTAGGAAGAACAAAGAACAGGCAGCAGGAGCTGGCGGAAGGCCACAAAGTCAATGTTTCATGGCTGTCTGCTATAGAAGGCAAGAAATTATTGGTATAAAACATGAATGAAAAAATAGGAAAAACAGCAGTGAGATTGAAAGGGAGATGATGACAAATGTTAACAATGGGCTCTCTGGAGAAAATAGTGTTCATGGCATATTTTAAAAGTTTAATCTGGATTATTAGCATTTTATCTATCACTTTCTAAAGTCTTAGACAATCAACAGAACAATAAATCAAGCCTGATTTATAGCATTTGACAATTTCTGAGGTGTGAATTTTCATACTAAAAATTTAACAATCAGCTCTTGAAAGTTAGGTTGAACTTACTCAAGCATACCTCTGCATTTTGGCAAATAAGAATTGTAAAAGGATGAAAAACAGGGACAAAAATCTGGGAAACAGATCAAGTTGAGAAACAAGAATGTTGTACTAAATGAAAATATTTTCCTTTGAAGAAAGAGCCCAGGCTCAGAGTGATTGGCATGGAATTATGAACCTTGCCAATGTTTTTTGTTTTGTTTGTTTTCTTTTCTCTCTCTAATGTTGTGTCTGAGACTAGACAGGAATAGTTTGCTTTCACCAGGGAAGGTGTCCAATATATCTTCACAATCTTTCTGTATGTCTACCTGAATTCTCTTTCATACTGTTGTATTTTAGTTGGCAGAGACCTAAAAGAGGCCGCCTTCTTGAGTGCATTTTTGTATACCACTAGGTTAATGACATATTGACTAGGCCAGATGATGCTACAGTGGTAGAGGGCATAGATCAGATGGTATACTATATGAATCACAAGGAGTTGGAAACTAACCCTAAGAAAATCTAGGATCCAGAACACTGTCAAGTTTTAGGGAATGCAGCAGATGGGAAAAACCATAAGATTCTAGGCACCATCCAGAATAAGCCAGAAGGGGTTCACTGTGATCTAAGAAGGAAACCCAGGAACTTATTGGACTTTTCAGGTTTTAGGAAATTCACATTCCCTACTCAGGTATCCTGATGTTCCCTTTTTACTGAGTCACTTCGCAAGTAACTCACCCTGGAAGTCAGGTAGTTTGTGTTATTTTTATATTATAACTGAGAAAATAGATGTTGAGTGAGTGGTTCAGACTTAGTAAAGGCCATAGAGATTAATAAGTAGTGGAGCCTGACTTCAGATTAAGCTATTCAGACTCCAAGTCCATTGCTTCTTCCACTTCAGCCAAACCAGATTTCCATCCCCTCTCCCACCCCCATTTTAGATATATTTAGATGTCATTGGTCTTCAGTCTTTGGTCTCTTATCTTGGACCCTAATGACATTGTAAAGCTCATGTTTCTGAAGATTTTTTCCATAAAGTCCTGGCTGGATACAGCATTTGACAGGCACCAGGTGGCCAGAATAAAGTAATTAATAGGATTCTGGAGCTCCTATTACCCTAAAGAAACCACTCACCATTCCACAGTTCAAAAGCAGTTGCTTATCTGTTACTAGGCTCTGGTTGCTACTGAACAGATCATACTAGTTCACCCAATCACCCTTTGTGAGTTGCTTATCAGAAGCATAATAAGTGAAAAGGTCCCTCTAACACGATGGGTAAAGTATGGAAAGCTTCTGTTGTTAAGTGGAAATGGCCCATTAAAATCACACTTGCCTGGATCTCTCTGGAATTAGTACACTTCTCAAGTTAAGTGATGACTATGCTAGAGACCAAAGCTTCCATTCCTGACCCTAGAAACTTGCCTCCACTGCTAAAGACCTGGCTCCCAAGAAAATGCATTTTTCCTGGTTGACTGATACCTCCAACCTCTGTTCAAGAGGCACATGCAACTAGATTTCAGCACTCATTAATCTGGTAGTGGGATGCCCTAGGGAAAGGAGATACTGATGAGTCCTTCCAGTGGGCTGAACACCAGGCTGCATGGCTGCTATGAGGGATATATCAGAGAAGATCTTGATCTATACTAATCCCTGTGTGGTGGCCCAGGGTCAGACTAAGAAGTAGAGAGCCTGGAGAGCACAGGACTGGACAATCAAAGGCTTTCCTCTTTGGCGTCAGGGCCAATGGAGAAATTTTGCTGACACTTTCAACTTCATGTAGTTGTCTATCAGGCATGTCTGAGATATCCCAGCAGACAGATGATATAACAAACAATCAGGTTATAGCAGTTAAAAGAATGTGAATCTAGTGACAATATGGACATTGGGTTGCTGATACTATGTTATGCTGGGAAGAGGACTATATTATACATATATTAAAGGAAAAAGCAGCTAGTGTTGCCTGAATGGACACCTTGTGCCATTTGGAGCTCCCATCCACCCAAGTGGATCCTAACTTGCCGCCACTTAGCAAAATCATCATTTCCCACCCTGCTGACCTCTGGATTTCATGACCATCAGAAACTCATTATTCTGCAAGATGAAATCAACTCTGAAATTCTTATCTCTTCAAATCTTTTCCCACCCTAGCTGTAGTACTTCATCATTCCCCTCAGGGTAAATTTCCTCTTCCTCTCTTTTCAGCTTCTTCTTATGTGTTGTCTTCCCCATTTGATTGTTAGCTAGTTGAGGGCAGGGACTGTCTTATACCTTTCTTTGTATCCCCAGCACTTAGCATGGTGCCAGGCAAATAGTAGGTACTTAATAAATGTTTATTGAATATTGACTATTGAAAAGTGAACTGTCCCATCTCAGGGCAAGAAGCTTGCCCTTGCTAATCACTAGGTGATTCTTCACCTGACTTCCCAGGTCAGGTTTTTGACCTCTCAGAAGTCATGTCTGTGATATATCAGTGGCACTCTAGGAAGGAGACAGACTACTGCTTTGCTAGTTTCTGGGATGCAGTCTCCAAGAAGATTTACTTGATAAGAATGGACTGTTTTTGGAAATCGTTCTTGCTGACTCACTCCAACCTTTCCTTGTTCCTACCACTGTGTGGAGTTGTTCTTGCCCCCTCAAAGGATTCTGTGTATAGATAGCCAGGGGAAATGGTGTGAGTCCCACTCATTTGAAGGCTTGCTTTCTACTGGTATGGTCCAGGCAACTTCTTTCCAGAAAGAGCTTAAGGAATTATAGGGTAGAACTGTTTGGGAGATGCCTTGCTTTCTAATAGCATGGGAAATATTAAACTGGTTTATAACTAAGGTGGATGTGTATTTACTTTTTTAAAAAAGTAGTTTCATTTCATTAAATATGTCCCAATTACATATAAGCATTTTTAACAATATTTTTTTTTAAATTGAGTTCCACATTCTCTCTCTCTTTCCTACCCTTCCACAATTCTTGAGAAGGCAAGCACCTTGATTTCAATTATACAAGTGAAGTCATTCCAAGCATATTTCCATACTAGCCATGTTGCAACAGAAAACACAAAGCAAAACAATAAAAATAAAGTTAAAAAATCTGCATTCAGAGTTCATCAATTGTCTCTCTGGAGGTGGATAGCATTTTCATTGTGGATCCTTTGGAATTGTCTTTGATCATTGTCCTGATAAAGGTAGCTAAGTCTTTCACAGTTGATCATCCTTACAATATTGCTGAGTGTGTATAATGTTCTCCCGCTTCTGTTTACTTCACTTTGCATGAGTTCATATGTCTTCCCAGATTTTTCTGAAACCATCCTGTTTCTTTTAACACAGTAGTTCCCATCACAATCACATACCACAACTTGTTTAGTCATTCCCCAATTGATAGACATCCCTTCAATTTCTAATTCTTTGCCACCACAAAAAAAGCTGCTATAAATATTTTTGTACGAATAAGTCATTTCCCCTTTTTTTGATCTCTTTGTAAAATAGACCTAGTAGTGATATTTCTGGGTCAAAGGCTATACACAGTTTTATAATCCCTTGGGCATAGGTCCAAATTGTTCTCTAGAATGCTTGCACTAGTTTACAACTCTACCAATGGTGCATTACTATCTGAATTTTTCCACATCCCCTCCAGCACTTGTCATTTTCCTTCAGTGTTATGTTAGTCAATCTGCTAGATGTGAGGTGGTCTTTAGAGTCATTTTAATTTGCATTTTTCTAATCTGTAGTGATATAGAGCAATTTTTTTCATCTGAAAACTGCTTGTTCATATCTTTTAACTATTTACCAACTGGGTAATGGCTCTTATATTCATAAATTTGGTTCAATTCTCTATATATTTGGGAAATGAGGCTTTTATCAGAGAAACCTGTTTCCAAAAAAAATTCCCCTGGTATCCTGTTTCTTTTTTCTTCTATTTTGACTGGATTGGTTTTGTTTGTGCAAAAGCTTTTTAATTACATGTAATCAAAATTATCTAGTTTACTTCTGTAGTCTCCTTTATCTCTTATTTGGTCATAAACTGTTCCTTTGCCCATAGATCTCCCAGGTAAATTTTTCCATGCTCCCCTAGTTTAATTATGATATTCCCCTTTAAGTCCAAATACTTATCCATTTTGACCTTATCGTGGTATACAGTATGAAATGTTGGTCTATGCCCAGTTTCTGCTAAACTGCTTTGGAGTTTTTTCAGCATTTTTTGTCAAATGTCAAGTTCTTACCCCAAATGCTTTGATCTTTGAGTTTATCAACCACTAGGTTACTATGGTTATTTATTACTCTGTGTTATGTACCTAATCTATTCCATGGATCCACCACTCTATTTTTGACTAATTCCAGGTGGTTTGGATGATTACTGCTTTGTAATATATTTGAAATCTGAAACTGCTAGGCCTTATTTACATTTTTTCATTAATTCCCTTGATATTCTTGACCTTTTTTTCTCCCAGATGAATTTTGTTACTATTCTTTTTAGCTCTACAAAATAATTCTTTGATAGTTTGATTAGTATGGCACTGAATAAGTAAATTAATTTAGGTATAATTGTCATTTTTATTATATTGGTTTGCCTACTTAGGAGCAAATAGTATTTCTCCAATTGTTTAGATCCTTTTTTTATTCGTGTGAAAAGTATTTTGTAATTGGGTTCATCTAATCTCTAAGTTTCTCTGAACACGTAGCCTCCCAAGTATTTCATATTGTCTGCATTTTTCTTTTTCTGTTTTTGTTCTCCCTGGTTTAGGTATCAAAACCATATTTGTATCATAAAAGAAATTTGGCAGGACTTCTATTTTTTTCAAAGAGTTTATATAGTATTGAGATTAATTGTTTCTTAATTGTTTGGTAGAATTACCTTGTGAATCTGTCTGGTCCTGGAGATTTTTTCTTAGGCCATCAATGTGCATTCAGACTCCACAGTTCTTTCTCTGGGTGTGCCTAGAATTTTCCATCATGAGTCTTTTGAAATTGTTTTAGATCATTGTATTGCTGAGAAAAGTAAGTCCATCAAAATTGGTCATTGTTGCTGTTACTGTGTACAATGTTCTCCTGGTTCTGCCCAATTCACTCATTTCATGCAAGTCTTTCCAGGTTTTTCTGAAATCTGCCTGCTCATCTTTTCTTATAGTAACTCCATTAAATTCATATGCCACAACTTGTTCAGCCATTCCCCAATTGATGGGCATTTCCTCAATTTCCAATTCTTAGCCAACACAAAAAGAACTGCTATAAATATTTTTTGGTAAATGTGGGAAGGAATGATTTTTTTCATTGAGTTTTTGTATATCTTTTTTGGGGGGGAGTAAATTCTGTTTCTGAAGGGGTTATTTTCATCAATGAATTTTTATATGTCTTTTTCCATTTGGCCAATTCTGTTTTTTAAGTTATTTTCTTTAGGTTTTTTGTGCCTCTTTTACCAAGCTGTTAATTGTCTTTTAATAACTGTCTTCCTTTCCTTTCATTTCTTTATCTATTTTTTCCTTTACCACACTTCTTTGATTTTGAAAATAACTTTTTAGCCCTTCCAGAAACTCTCTTGTTCGACCCATGTCCAATTCGTATTTTTCTCTGAAGCTTTGTTTGTAACTGTTTTGACTTCGTGGTCTTCTGAGATTGTTTCTTGATCTTCCCTGACATCACAGCAGCTTTTATGGTCAGCTTCTTTTGTTATTGTTGTTTGCTTATTTTACTACTATATTTATTTATTTAGGCTCTGTTCCAAGCATTGGGGTTGTTCCTGGTGAAGAGTCTATCTCTCAACCTTCAGGCTTTCTTTGTACTGCTGTTTTCAGAGCTAGTTCTGAGGTTTTTGAAGTTTTCAGTGCTTCCAAGGTGGTATGATCTGGTGAGAGCATGTGGTTACTGCTCTACTAGTTTACACTGTGGTCCTTACCCAAAAAATGGCCCCTGGTCCCTTGGGACTGCAATTGATAAGGCTCCTTGAGGCCCCTCCTCCCTTGGGACTGGAAACAATATTGTTCCTCAGGGTCCCTGATCCCTTGGGGCTGGAGGCTATACTGCCACTTAAGCCTCCTACTCCTTTTTGAGCAAAAGTACTCCTTTCTGCCCTTGAACTCTAAAGTGTGTATAGGCAATGGAATTTCCAAACAATGTTTGGTCTTGTACTAGTACAAGACCAGTACTAGTACAGGGGCACCCTGTAATCTCTTTCTGACCACTTACCAGGTCCTCTTATAATCTTTGGTTTGAGAGCCCCCAAAGCTGCTGATGTTTCTGTCACTACCACCTAACCCTACCACTGGTGTTCCATTTATGTGGGCTCTGGGTCATTTTCTCCATGTCACAGATCTCTCTTTCTGACCATCTATCTTTTCTTGGGGTAAATTATATCTTACTCTGGTCTTTTGTTGCTCTGGGACACTTGGATTCCATCTGAGGTGTTATTTTAAAGTTGTTTGAGGAGAATGTTGGGAGAGCTTGGCTGAGTGCTTCTTTAATCCACCACCTTGGCTCCACCTCCACCATCTTGGCTTCAACTCCAGACTGCATATTACTTTGAATAAAGGGAACTCTCTAGTTTAATTCATAGTAACTTTGAATCACTGGATGGGGATGAGGAAGAGGGAAGCCTCTCCACATGCTCCTCATGGAAAGCAAAGGTTTAGTATAATTTTTCTGATTGAGTTCTAAGGGAGGAGGATGTTTATTGGGTGAACCAGGGACTAATAGGTAGGTAGTGGTATTGGGAGAACCTTGCTATCAACTTAGATCCCAGGGCAAGTTGCTTGCAAAAAGCTTATGATGTCTTAGCCACTTGGCAACTGACTCTGATACATGATGAAGACATTTTGTCTATACTAGATGTCTTGTGGTCCTGATGTTCTGGTGCTGCTTCTGTTCATCTTTACTTTTTATATCAGGAAAAGAATCTGTGACTGTGCTAGTAGTATTACATCTGTGCTATGATTCCCTTGTTCTTGGTAGATTTCTGAAGTTCACTCCTAACACTCTAACCTCTGTACTGATGACATTGGGAGAAAGATGTGACCACTGGGAGAGATCTCAACCTATGATGGCAGTAACTGATATCTGGACCTACCTAGAAGTCAAGCTATGTCTGGATATGAACTTGGTATGATCAATGGAATGTAGGAATTGAGCTGGGGTTTGAGGGGGGTGTTACTTTGTTTTTGCTTTCCTTTGAAGTACATACCCATTTGTAATTGATGTTAAGTGACTGAATGAAAAAAGGAGGTGGTTACTAGATACCTAACAATGAGGAATTGGGGGTTGAGAACACAGCCAGGTGGGTGAGCTTGTGGCATTAGAAAAAGATCCCAACTTCCTCAGTGCACTCTAAATTCCTAAAAACATTAACTGTAGTGATCTGGCTCTAGGAGAATGAGCCATAGTGTACTTGTGATCTGTATTTTTCAAAATATGTCTGTCTACTTATAAAAACAAATAAACATGAAAACAGCATCCTAGGTGTCAACACTTGTCATTTCATTTATTTCTCTGTCATTGGCTGCAATAATTTAAACTTTGTACCTTAAGTGATCTATCCATTAAATAGCAATAAGCCTGGTCATCCATTTTAAATGGATTCATAACTTGTTGCAATGTGATGTATTTTTCAAGGAGGACATATTATATGGATATAAAACATACTAATGTTTTTCCTTTCCTCAAAAAGCCTAGACTTCTATTGAGAAATAGCAAGGAATATAAAAGAGTGGATAGGCATGAGCTCTGCCATTAAGCAAACTAAGACCTTGGGCAAGTCATTTTAATATCTTTCAGCTTCAATTTCCTCATCTATAGAGCCCACAGAGAAAACAGTGGTATAAATCTCAAACAGAAATGGGGCCCACTAAACTAAGGATCCCAGTGGGCCCAACCACACACATTAGCTATGTTCTATTATATTTTTACTTATTTTTTGAATTTTTTTCCAAATTACATTTTAATGTGGTTTAGGCCATACTTGGAGTTTTGTGGGCTGCATATGTCCTGTGGACCTCAAGTTTGACAGTTCTGCTTTAGATGACCAGAGGGTTCTTCCCAGTTCTAACGATCTTATGATTTTGTGAGAAAAAGAATTTGAAGGTATCAACTCTGGATCCATAATCCAGGTGAACAATTCCCATTTTCCTTTGCTTACCAGTCCATTTTCATTTCTCAAAATGAGATGTTTAGTCTGACATTTTTCATACTAATGAAATACCTTTCCTGTTTCAACTCCAGGTTTAAGCCTAATATCAGGTATATGGGGAACTGAGGGCAGGGAAAATGCTCGTTTTTTCTTGCTTTATAGAAAGGCAATAATCTAGAAAGAAGAGGAATGGTCTGAAAGGATAATATTGGTTCTTTCAGATTCCCAAAAGCTAGATTTATAATTTAATCATCCCTCCCTCTCTGTCTTTGTCTCTGTCTCTGTCTCTCTCTTTCTCTCTCTCTCCCCTTTTCTCTCTCTCCTTCTTATTCTAGTGCTTCCCCATTCAGTGTAGATATTTCCTAAGTTACTGTCTTGCCTTCAATTACCATTTGCCTTGGGGGTACTCTTATGATAACAGTGGAATGGGCTAAGGGGAGCTAGTCCTTGAAGCTGTGTATCACAGATATTTCCTGCCTGGTTTCAGTACAAACAATCAAGTGAGAACTGGGATGATTTTGTTTCTAGCCACGAATGACAGAGAGGCTGGGACTGTATGATCAAAATGAATCTTCTAATTGGCTATAAAGCCAATAGAACTTATAAGTCAGAACCGAGTGGGTATATACACATGGCAAACTTCCTTTTTTATTTTTGTTTTCCCTTGTGGCTGCTAAGAGTCAAGACTACTTAAAATAGGTGGTACAGAGGATAGAACACTGGGTCTTGAGTCAGTTCAAATCTAGTCTCAGTCCTTTACTAGCCATGTTATACTGAACAAATCATTTAAATTCTGTATGATTCAGTTTACTTAAATGTAAAATGAGGATAATAATAACACCTTTCTCCCAGAATTGTTGTGAGGATAAAATAGGATAGATTTGTAAAGTATTTTGTGAACCTTACAGAACTATGTAAATGATAACCAGCAGTAGCAGTAGTAGTAGTACTAGTAGTACTCTTTGTTTGAATTTCTTTCTTTTAATGGCACTATGGTTTATTCTTCCAGTCATCCAGTCTTGAAAACATGGATCCATCTTTTCCTATTCACTGTTCTTCATTCCCCCACATTTAATCCATTTCAAAGTTTTCAATATTTCCTTCCTTTCCATTTCACTGCCACCTCTAGTTCAGGCCTTCTTTATTACCTGGATTATTTCTGTAGTCTAATATTATTAGCAGTAGTATTCTATATTATTCTTTTTCCTTCAATTTCTCTCTCCTCCATACCACTCTCTAATCACATCACTCCCTTACTCCAGAATCTTAGTATCACATGAGTTTCAGCTGTAAGGAAACTTAGATGTCACCTTGTCCAACGATCCCAATTCACAGATAGGGAAACAAGCCCAGAAAGGTTAAAATCCTCATCGCCTACTAAAATCAAAACTTGGCTTCTCTTTTAATTGAGCTCCACAATTGAGCTTCAACCAATCTTGTCTCTCGTTATTCCCCTCTAAGTACCCTATGCTCCAACAGAACTAAACTAGTTATTATTACTCAAACTTACTATGTAAATTACCTCCCCCCAACCTTACATTAACCTCTGTATCTAGAATGCCATACTCCCATTTCCATATACCAAAATTCTATGCCCATCCTTTAACATCTAATGTTTCCTTCTCCATGAAACTTTCCCTGATCATTACAGCCACAAGTGATCTCTTTCCTTTGAACTTCATTAGAGAGCTATTTGTACTTGTGGCATTCCCTCTTCCCTCTACCTCAGGGACTTGAAATATTCACTGGTAAAATTTTCTAAATTTAGAACTTATTTATTTATTGGTTAGATGCTCCTGGATCCAAAGATTTCTTTGGAGCTATTAAAAAAAAACTTTCTGGGGAGCACAAGAACAAGTATAGCTTGTTTTTTTTCTCACAATAGTTGGAACAAAATCACATTTTAAAACAATTTTCTTTTTGAATTCAGTCCTACCTATTCACTACAACTTGTAAAAGAAAGTATAGTAGGGAAAGAATCGTTTTTAAAAAGAAATTCTTTTTTACAGTTTTAAGTTAAATAGGGTTCGGCATTAACTATTTATTAAGTTGTGTCATTTTAATATTTTAGTCTTGAAAATAACATCTTGAGTAGCCAGAAATATTTTCCATCTGAGAATTTAACATTTTTATCAATTGCATCTGTACCTTACTGCGATAGATGCAGTATCCCAAAGAAGTAAATTGAATAATTATAAATTTTAGCATGCTTAAGTGAGGGTTGCTTGCTGCTTAAAAGAATGCTATTGTGAAACATTTTTTGAAATGGAAAATTATTTTAAAGTCTAAATTTCTAGACTATTAAGCTTACTTAAAACAAAGTATACTACTGTTACTTCATTTCTCAAGGATAACTTTGTAAATAATATATTTCATTTGCATACTTAGGAATTCAGTGACCCATTGAATTGGTATTTCTGAGCCTGTGGTTGTTTGTGCATCTGCCTTACAAATAATTGGAAAGATTTGCATAAAGGAATGCAATTACTTGAATTTTAAAATATTTGTAAAACAAGAATCGAGTAACGTATTTTTTATTTTATATTTTGTATAGCACATGTGATGTTTCAGACATAAAAAGTGAAGAACACTTAAACTATGGTGACCATGAAACCAGCTGTATGATTCATTTTGCTTTAAATGGAACCAAACAGAAATGCTTACTAGAAAAAGAAATGATGCTTGGGATAACTGTTGAATGAATTGAAGTGTACTTAAGCAATTAGGAAAAAAGAATAACTTAAAGATTTACAAAATACTAATTGTGTTTATTTAAGGCAGTGCAAGTCATTTCAAACATTTACTTTCCTAAGATGGCCATTTTTTATTTAGAAGGATTTAAGAATATTTCTAAGAATTCATCTTATTTTAAAAGTCAATAAGAATAAGCAATGAGTCCACATTGAAGTTTTTGTAAGGAAATGCAGCAAACTATTTAAACTTCATGAGCCTCAGTTTCCTTATCTGTAAAATTCACAGTTTTTACTAGATGGTCTGAGGTCCCTTCCAGCTCTAGATCCATGATCTTATGATCACAGTTTCACCGCTCAGGTTAATAAATAACATATGGTTTCCTATGCACCTACTGACTTTATAAGCTAAACCCCAAAGCTGAGTTTCTATCTAACAAAAACAACAAAATCCCCATGTGGAAACTATTATGAGATATTGCAGTTATTATAATATCTACCATTTAAGTAGTCAGTTGAGCTTGGCAAAAACCAAGCAAATATGAACATTAGGATCACAAACATGAGACCATCTAGAAACTGGTAAGAAATTTGAAAGAACATTTTATGAACTCGGGTATTTCTCCAAAAAATTCTAAAAGAAAAAATACTGCCTTAAATTCATAGTTTACTCATCCAAAGCTGTACTAGAATGAATCAAACTAATGCCTTTCTCATGTTGCAAACAATATTTAGGTTTACCTTGTTCTTAATTCCTCTGCCAAGTACAGAAAGGGAAAAATTCACTGTTAAACAATGACTCCTAACTAATAGAAGTAGCATTTGAACTCAAGAGATAGCCATTATATTAGCATGTTGAGTCATAATGCTCTTTTCAAAGCATGTGGTTAAAATGAATTGTGGTTGTAAGTCAGGAAGGTTGTTAGTTCACTTTCAATGACAATACATGTGCCTTTAATGGAATTATTAAAGGTTTTATGATTTAAATTATACATTTATATATTTTCTGTTTAAGTTGTCCATTTCCATAAGGTCCATTACTTTAAGATACTAGAACTATAATTTACAAATTGTTGGCTTTAGTTAGTAGTGTCTTTACTATACAAGGAAATGAAAATTTTCATAGAAGAGTATGATTGTTCAACATTGTTTAAATAACAATAAAATAAGGACAAACTGTAAGGGACAGGATATTATATTGCTCTTTATATTTTTGTACTTTACATTTTACTTATCATACATTTTCATAAAGTCACTGAACCAGGATATCTAAATTTTTAAGTTTGTCATATATTAAAGTTATCTTCAGAAATACAATTAACTGAATTGTTGGGTGAGATGACAAATGTTCCTTACTTGAATTCTATATCTAATTGTGGTACCCATTTTATGACTATCAAAATCAGCTTAATATTTCCCAATGTAAAACTATTTAATAAAGGATGCCAAACAATAAATATTCTAAAAGTCTATAAATTAGTTATATGCTTATGTGCTAGTTATATATTGTCTTGTATTGTATGATATACAATTCATGACACCTTAAATATATTCAAGCACATTTTTTACTATATACAAGTTGGAGCATTCAAAAAACTATTCAACAACAACCCATTCTACTGGGCATTATTCAATAAATTCATAATCCTGTGCATTAAATAATATTCCTGTTACCCCAAATAATTAACACTTCTAAAAAAAGCTTGACTTCCAAATAGGAATAGCTTCAAAACTTGGACACTATTTACTTACTTTATGAGATATTTTCCTTTACATTAAGGTGACAAGAGACCTAACCTAAACGCCACCATTCATGGTTCCCTTGCATGTCTGTCATCTCTAGGATTACCTTCTGGGTTAGACAGTAGCTCCAACTATCATCTATGTCAAAAGGGCTATGTCAAAGGTGTTAGCTTAGATTTTCATTTTGTCTGTAGTGTAGTCATCATTTCTGATAGGTCCTGGGCATATGAGGAGAAGAGTGGATCTTCTGTAAGTGGCTCAGTCATGAGGTCCTAATTGCTTCCTATAGGTAAAATAATAATTTCCCACTTTAGTGCTGAACCTCTAGCGATGCTCCCTGGCTACCTTTGCAGGAAACTGTAATCTCTTCCAGGTGTTGTCTGGTCCTGTTGTTGTTGGTGAATTTAGAGCCTCATTCTGATCCAAACCATGTCCTCTGCTCATCCTACTGTTGTTTTTCATGATTGGTGCCTATGACAGCTGTAATCTTCTCATCCAACTTTTTCCTGAATCATTTATATAGTGTGGAAGCCTCAGCAATAAATGTCACAGGTTATCACTCCCTAAATAGGTGAGGACTAGGGGACCAAGGAGCCATAGGTTCCAGGATAACGACTTTAGGAAAGTCAATCAATCACTTACTCAACAATACGTATTTATTAACTGACTACTCTGTGCCAGGCGGTGCCCTCAGTGCTGAGGATACAAGTACATAGAATGAAATAATCTCTAATGTCAAGGAGTTTATATTCTAATGAAAGGCAAGTACAATATATAAAGATGTGCATATATGTACATATACATACCTTCATACATATATGCATATATACATATATATTACAATAATGCATATTGCATATGTACACATATGTGTACATTACAATATATGCATACATAGATTTAGATATGTAAAGATGACAAATATATTGTATAAAAACATTTAACACAAAACAAGTTTCGATGTGCATATACAGGATGTTCCTAAAGTCTAGACACATAAGGCAAAAATGCATATTTTCAAGAAACGAAATGATTGAAATTTTCAACATTTTATTTAATTGGAATATTAAAAATAACACCTTCAACTTCAAATAACATCATATGATTTCATATTCATATTCCAAGAGTGAATGTGCTAAAATTGATGGCGATGTTGAGTCATTGAGTTATTGCATCGAGTTCATGTGAATCTTGCAAAGTGCATCAACCTTGGCATCACAAATGATGGAAATCATATTGAAGATGTTATTTGTTAATATTCCGATTAAACAAAATGTTGTTGAAAATTTCAATCATTTCATTTCTTGAAAATATGCATTTCTGCCTATGTGTCCAGACTTTAGGAACACCCTGTATAATAGATAATTGAAGTTCAAGGTAATTTGGGAGAGAGTTGTACTATCAGTTGGGGAGATTAAGAAAAGATTCATGCAGAAGATGGCAGCTTGATTTTAAAAGAAGAGATAGATTCTGTGAAATACACATAGGAAGGGAATGCATTCCCGACATGGGGGATGACTAATGCAAAGGGATAAGGAAATTAGAGTGTTGCGAGGAACAGAGAGAAAGTGAGTTTGGCAGCATCACAGAATGCAGGAGGAGAAGTAATGTGCAATGAGGCTGGAAAGATAGCTTTGAGACAGGTTCTGTAAGGCTCTAAAAGCTAAACAGAGAAGTTTATATCTTATTCTAGAAGCAATAGGAAGTCCCTGGAGCTATTTGGACTAGGGAAGTCACAAGATCAGATTGTAGCTTAGGAAAATTGCTTTTGTAGCAATGTGTAGGATGGATAGAAGTGGTGATAGATTTGAAACAAAGACACCAACAATGAGGCTATTGCAGTAATCTAGGTGAGAGGTGATGAGGGCCTGACTAACACAGTAGCTATGTAAGTATAGAGGAGCCAATCAATCAATAAACATTTATTATTCACTTACTATGTGCCAAGCTAGTACTATGCTAAGCACTATGGACACAAAAAGAGACAGAAGATAGCCCTTGTCCTTGTGGAGCTTACAATATCATGGTCAGATATGAGAATATGAAGATTAGAAATAGCAAAATTTGGCAACCGGAGGTGAGACAGAGTGGATTCCAGAAGAATGCTGACATTATGAACCTGATAAACTGGAAGGATGGTGGTACCTTTCACAGAAATAGGTAAATTTGTAAGAAGGTAAATTTCAGTTTTACATACTTTGTGCTTAACATGTCTCTAAGACATCAAGTTTGAAATGTCAAATGAGCAATTGGTGATCTAAAACTGAAGCTTGAGGAAAAGCCTGGGATTGATATATACAAATCTAGGAGTCATCTACATAGAAGTAATAGTTAAACTTAGGAAAACTGATGAGAATAACAAGAAAGAATAGAGAGACAGAAGAAGAGACAATCTCCAGAACAGAACCTTGAGTAAGTGCCTCAGTTAGATGGCATGAAGTGGAAGATGAATGAGTAAAGGAGACTAAGATGTCCTGTAGTACTTCAGGAAATCATGTATTTATCTAATATCTTTCATAGAACCTCGTACAGAGTGCTAGACTTGAGACTCTGAGAGTAAATGGGTTCATTTAGGGACTCTAAGGAAGCATTCAGCTTCTACAAGTTCATAGCAATCTTGTTTTTGTCATCCCAAGAACGTACATTTCCTATATGTTAGAGAGATATAGAAATAGGAAGAAATCAACATATACTTATAGATGTATATATTATCTATTCCATTAAATGTCAATTCTTAGAAGGCAGAACTATTTCACTTTTGTTTTCATATCCCCAGCATTCAATTCAATATCTGCCACATGCTGGGCCCTTAATAAATTCCAGTTAATGGATTTATGGATTGATCCATTACAAAACAGGACCAATACAGACCACAAGTACTACTAAGCCAGCAAGAACTCTGGGGAGGAACGTTTTGGAATATGTACATGTGCAGATGTTAGTTCTATTGTAAGGAGTCATTTTTGGCCGGTAAAAATTAAAATTAATTTAAAGCACAGACACAGAAGACCCTCCAACCCCATTTTTTTTTGTTATTTAGGTTTCCAAATAAAATATAAATTGCTAGGTTGTCAACAAGAAATCCTTTACATGTTTCCCGTCCTTCTTTCCCCATTTCCTATTATATTTAATACCTTTTCAGAAATAACACACAGGATCATGTTTCAGGGTCCTCAAGCCCTGGTGGCAGAGGCTGTAATGAGAGGTACAATTTTCCTTTTCTTTCATTCCCCATCATCCCTCTTTGCCCTCAGAGTAAGCAGAATTAGGTGACCCATTCAGGTCTACTAGAGCCTATATTCTAGGCCTCTTAATGGAGAAAAGCTGGGTTCAAATTCCTTCTTTCACTTCTACCCACATGACCTATACCGTATAATCTCACTGGGCCATAGATTCCTTATATGCAAAATGAAAAGTGTGCACTAGATGTTTATGAGGTTGCCCCCCTTCAAAAGCTGTGACTCTGTGAAGGTCAGATACAGAGAAAGGTTCTTAGAGACTTAGCCTCAGGTTCTAGAGGGGAGTATAGCAGGGACAGTGAAAACAGCCCTAAGTGGTCATGTTGGAAAAGGGGATTTATCTGCAAAAGTCATACAACTCAAGAAGCAGAAAATGTCTAACAAATGTTTATATTTCACTATAATTCTATATATGTTGCCATTGATAAGAGAGGAAGCCAAATGGTGCAAAAGGGAGGCTGAAATGTAGTGACTCTTAGGACCTATGTGATAAAATCCTGATTCCTCTGCTTAACATTTAAAGCCTACAACTTGACTCCATTCTATCTTTCCAGGCTTACTATCTAGGCTTATATATAATAGTCTTCATATACTCTATAGCCTAGCTAAATTTGTCTTCTTGTGTTTCCTTAGAGGACACTATGTCTCCAACACTTATGCCACCCTCTCCTCTGCTCTTAGAATTCCTAGTGTCCTTCAAAGCAATTTGTTAGACGCAGTGGATAGAGAACTGGGTCTGCAGTCAGGAAGACCTAAGTTCAAATCTGACCTCACACATTTACTGTGTGACCCTGGGTAAGTCACTCAACCTCTATTTGACTCAGTTTTCTCAACTGTCAAAAGAGGATAATAGTAGCACCTTAAGCCCAGGGTTGGCATGAAGATCAAATGAGATAATGATTGCATAGATAATGATTGCACAGTGCCGGTCACATAATAAATGCTATATAAATGTTAGCTATTATTATTAAAGCTCACCGCAAATGAAACCTCCTTCATAAAGCTTTTCCTTATTCCCCCAGCTATAAGTGCCCCCCAATCCAAATTGTATTTTTTTCCAATTGTATAGATTGTATTTGGGGCATATATTGCATGTATTAGAGGAGCATGTTGTCGCTCTAAAAGAATGTAATCTCCTTGAGGGCAATGATTATTTCATTTTTGTCTTTAAATTTCCAGTGCCTAGAAAAGAGTTGGAGCTTATTAAATGCTGGTTGATTGATTGATCTTATTTAACTAGGACAGTGATATAGCTTATATGACCTGTCAAGCTAATAGCAAGGCCTACAACATGTATCCTATACAGCCCACTGTCATCTCAACCTACTGATTACCTGTAGAAACACTGCCAGCCCGTTGAGGGATAGATCCCAGCTGTTTGCACAACTCTGTTTCTTTTCTATTCATCCCTAATTAGTAGTACCCAATTCCCCTGTTGCAATTAGCTAAGCCTTAATGCTTTCCCACAATTGGTCCCATTCTGCTGTTCTCTGGTGCTATAAGAGGATTTGTATTGACTCTTATTATATGGAACTGTATAAAAAGCCCATATTCAGTATTATCCATTAAGTGACCTCAAACCAGACAATTGGTCCCAAAGCGTAATGGCCATTTCCTGGTTAGGAAATGCTCAGATAACCTCTAGGCTGCTATGTATCTCAGAATTTGGAAGTCTTTAGATCCACGAGATGACTATTTGTCTGATGCAGAACATAGTACTACTTTATATTATTTTCCTAATAAACAGGTTGATGAGATCTGCTTAAAAAAACAGTACTGGCGAGGAGAAGTATGTTCTGGCAAACAGTGTTACAGTATTTTAAAATGATTGCTATTTTTAGGTAATGACCAAATTATAAAATTTTATTTATTTATTTATTTATAAGGATAATTGATACAGCATAAGAACCTTTGGAACATACCAGTATTTCATAAAATATACATCCCATATAGTATCAAGTAATTTGAAATAATTAGCACATACAGTAGAAGCTGGGAGTAAATTTCAAAATATGCTTAAGTTTTTGTTTTCCTTGCCTTTGACTTACTTCAAAACAAAACCCTGACTCAATGTCAGTGTATATGGTCTTCTATTCAAATCCTGGACTAATGAGATGTGGAATGGACCTTCTGTTCTCTAAAGATCTATCAGTACAACTCTGACAGATTCTTCTAAGCTAGAAAGCTTTGGAGTGTAGGCCTGGTTATGGATTCTATGTGCTCTGAATGATAATTGGCCTACTTAAATCAGGACAGGGTCATTGGCTGGCCATCTTATCAGATTATAATTGCTTTTGGCCACAACTCATAAAGATTGTTTGTGAAGGTGTGGAAAACGTGTGACCTGCATCTGCAAAAAAGAATGTTTACCTTAAAAAAATCTTTTGAAGTATTAAGGAAGAATGTCAAATACAAAGGTAACAGTAATAGATGTCTGAATTTGATTCCACTTTGCCACCATTTTGGTATGACAATGGGTGTGACTTGATTTTTTTCTCA
Organism: Trichosurus vulpecula; assembly: GCF_011100635.1. Taxonomy (NCBI): domain Eukaryota; kingdom Metazoa; phylum Chordata; class Mammalia; order Diprotodontia; family Phalangeridae; genus Trichosurus; species Trichosurus vulpecula. The sequence continues at coordinate 187,916,754 of NC_050577.1, read as the reverse complement.
TCATGGTAACTTATATTTTACTTACAAGTAAGGGTTCAAGTCAAGTAAGAAGATTACAGCTATTTCAGTCATTGCTACTAGGACATGTCATTAAAGAAAGGTAAGCAAATACAAAGAAAGATATGTAAGCTGGTAAATATTTTTTCCTTGTCTTTTTGTGGAGGGTATGATCAAGAGAATTCGTGAGATAAATCCAATATCAAGCCAAATTTTTATAAACCCAGAGCTAGGATTTGGGGCCACAGGTTATACCTAGGAGACTGAGTTTTAAAACAATTTGGTAGAAAGTTAGTTAATCGACATGTAAGCCTTTTATCAAGGACTGTCTCATGACACAATGGTCCAGGTACACTTTAGGGACTTTCTCAGTGTCTTGGCTTATGGTCCCAATCCAACAAAATGGGAAAAAATATGCATGGTATAAATTCACATTTCAAACATGTGATTCATAGTATTACAGAAGAATGCATTATTAAAAGAAGCAAAACTAACTATAAATCAGAAATTAATCAATGGTTAGTCTTAATGATGTATGAAAATTGTCAATCATTTTCTGTCCTAAATATGAGGCCTCCACTGGAAAGGCCCACAAGTCTTGTCTTTCCCAGATGCTCCTTGCCTCTCAAAGTGGGGTAGGGGGGCACAAGTGTCATCATTTATCCCTGTCTGTCTGTGTCTATCTCTATTATCTTTTTACCTCTCTGTTTATATTTTTCCTTCCTTTCCTTTTTCCCTTCCTTCCTTCTATCTTGACACTTTTCATGGAGCTGTGATATGGATGCTAAGTTTCTGTCCTTGAGAGCTGATATAGCTTATTTTCCCTATTTACTCATCTAAGGAGAAGAAAAGAACATTGAGTATTATACCCAGAATTAAAAATAATTTAAGGTAATTTCTTACTCTGAGATAATTTCTCTCTTTTACTTCATTAGAAATTTCAGCTATAATTCAGAGTCATAATCAACTAAAGCTATCATCTAATTTGTACAATTTCAGAATCTGTTAAAGTAAGGAGGAAGGAAAGAGCTCCTACTGTTGATATTTTGGATACTAACTGAAACTTTTACAATATTAATTATAAAGCCATAAACATATGTGATGCCTTGTTGCCCAGCAGAGGAAACCTGATGTGCTGCAGTTGAAATTGGCTTATATGCCGCCTTTCTTAGGCCTGAGTTTGTGTCACTGTATTGACTGTTTATTGAAAGTATTTCATGGTAACTTGGGACCCCAGTCTGAGATGCTGCCTCAGTTCTTCCCTGAAATATTTGTCTTACAGTCTCTACAGCATTTCCTCTAGCCACTAGAGGGCTTTCAACCTGCAAACACTTAAAACTAATGCCCCACTGATCTGGTGGGGCTTTTAAAAGGAAGGGGTTAGCAGATTAAATCCACTTTGGCCATTCCTGGAATTTAATTAGTTAATGAATGAATGAAAAAAATTATTAAACATTTTCTATGTGAGAAGAACTGTGTTAAACTCTTGAGAATACAAATACAAAAGCAAAGACTGTGCCTGACCTCAAGGAACTTACATTTTAATGTGGAGTGACAAGTATGATTGAATGGTATTCAGGGAGGAATATTTTGGTTTGGAAAGTTACAGGGATAATGAGTGAAGTGAAACAAGAATAAATTAACACACACTTACCAAGAGCATTATTAATTGATCATATGGAATATTATTCAAAAAATTTTGAAATGATATAAAATCCACAGCACTAGAATCCCTACTCCATATCTGGATTCTCTTTTCTATGGTCTCAATCCCTCACCTCCACAGGACTCAGATACTTGCCATACTATGGCCATGTAATTTTTTGAACACAGTGAAAATGGAAGGCAAAATTTAAGCACTTCTATATGGTTGTAACAAACTCCAGTCATCTCTCTAAAATCTTTTCCAGGGTCATGGTTAAGGTGTTGGCAGGAAATTCCTGATCCACACAAATACACACACCTGCCAGTTGTGAATAGGGAATATGAGGTAAGTATGTGTGTCTGGGTTCCTAACAGTAGTGAACAACAAAGTACAATAGAAGGAAGTGGGAGAAGAACAGACACAGAAAGTTGTCCCCTCTCCTGGCTTACCTATCCTCAGTAGCTCTCAGTTTGGGAACAGGTAGCCTTTTTTTCTTCCTCCATCTCTGGGATATGGGTCCTGATCTCTGCTCTGGGATATGGATGACAATGAGGAAATCTTATTCTCAAGCTGCTTCTCATAGCAATCGGAATCCAACTGCAAAAGGAAGTTGCTGAAGCTTCCCACATGATGAGCAAGAAATCTAAATCTCAAGGGCAGTGAAAGAAAGAGGACCCTGGACCTATAAACCAGGAAAAAGATTTTCTTACCCCCTTCTATTATATATTATGGCTTCCTATCTATTGTGCTAATGTGCTTAACTTCCTGATGTCTCAGGAAGACCATTTCCCTATTTTGTAAACTCTTGAGATCTATAGGTCCTCACAGATATGAAATGGTACTACAGAAACACCCAATAAACATATTTCATCATATAAATTGTATATGAAACTCTTTATCAGGACTGTTTTGGGACACAGAATTAATTCCTTGGTCTATTATCATGTTGTATGAGACTTTTATAGTTAAATTTGGGGGAGAAAATTATATTAAAACTGTATCAAATGGGGTTGAATTATAATAGGGTTCTATTATATATTATTGTGGTATATTTCCCATTATAAACTTGATTGTTAATAGGGCATTTTCATAATTTCATGAATATAATGCCCAGATAAAAAGGCACAATTAAGGTGAACTCGATTTTGAACTGTTTTTTATATTTTTAAATTTAAATCTCACCTATGCAATCTCTCTCTGTCTCTCTCTCTCTTTCTGTCTCTCTATCTGTCTCTCTCTCTATCTGTCTGTCTGTCTGTCTCTCTCTCTCTCTCCATGTATATATATATGTATATATATATGTATATGTATACATATATATATACACATATATATCACATGTGCTATATTTCTTCATGGGTATAAGAAGTTTTTGAAAATTTAAAAACAGAAAAGAAATCATGCTTTTTGTATTTAGAGAAGTGTTTGTTTTATTTGTTTTAAATGGTGGGAATAGAAGGAGAGTACTCAATAGACCAGGACCTCTAATATGAAATTTACCAGCAGTGTAAATAACTATTCCCAGAACAACTTTAGGTCTGGAATTTAATGTCATATCATAAGATCTCCTCCTTTACTTTTGTGAGCATGTTATTATTTCTCCATATGTTGAACTTTCATGTAGTCAGTTTCTTTTTATGAAGAATAATAATGCTATATTGTATTATTTACATGTCACAGGTAGATAGATATATTTAAGTGTTATAAAATACAGACATATAAACACTAATGTCAGATTTTTAGTTTTGTGTTAAGAAGATCAATTTCATTATTTTGCTATAGATGAACAATATTTTATGTGTAAACTGTCTATTTAAAAATAAATATGTGATCACAGATGTTACACTTGCTTTTCTTAAGTAGCCATAAACATCATTAAAAATAAATAAATTGATTTAACAGCATGCCACTGAGAAGGTGATAATTTAGTTAACTTTGGAAATGTGCAGTTGGGATACACATTTTAGATGTAGAATGGTCTTATATTGTGTTACACTACTTAGTTGAGGTCTTTTTTAAAGGTATTTTTTTGAAGTGAAATAATAAATTATAGAAATAAAATTATACTTTTGGGGGTATTAATCTGTTCTTTCCCCCCAAAATTATTAAAGCTATTTGTTATATTAAGAAGAGGTACATCTTAGATTTTTTGTATTGTATCCATATCATTATATTTATTCTTTAACATGGAATAAAAATTTATTGCTGGAACAGCTGAGATCTCATACGAAATGCTTTGTCTCAGTATCCTAACCTCTGAAAATGTTCATCTTAGCTGTTATAAATTCTGAATGGTGGTTGTCACCAGTTTTGTGAAGGAGAAACCAAAAACGCTATTAAGCAATGATGTTTAGGTGAGCTATGGTATAAAATTTTATTGTATTTTGTTGAACTCATCATTTTAGAAAGATATGATTTAAAAAAAATACCAGATCCATACTATGCCCTATTCAGGGTCAATCTTCTCAGCAAATGAGGGGACTTTTGAAGTTTGGTAACACTGAATCTGATGACTTTTGTTACTGTAGACTGGTCAATTCAGACAATGACCTTGCTATTCTATCTCACCCTAGGGGGAAAAATTAGTTGCTATGTTTGTACAACTTTGGTCTACCACAATTAGCAAACGCATCATTAGTGCTGTTTGTCAATGGCTATGTGGTGATAACATACAGCTTCTTAAAATCTAACTTGGAAGCTATAATTCGAAATAAGCTCTGATTTAATTTAGCTTTCCTCAGACTGAACCTGCTAGTCATTAAATTAAGAAGCATTTAAGTGCTTGCTGAGTGCCATTCATGGTGCTATATTTCAGTGATAGCAAGGAGAAAAAAAAGACTTTTCAATAATGTATATTCTAATGGGGAAAACAGCATGCAAGCAACTAGGTAATACAAGATATACACAGATGAAGGTAATCTGAAAAAAGTCTGCAATAGTAGTTGGGGCTGGGTGGGTGGGACCAAGCAAGGCCTGCAGCAGAAGATGGAATTTGAGTTAACTTTTGGAGAAATCCAGGGAAATTATGAGGTAGAAGTGAGGAGGCAGAGCATTCTAGTCATTGGGAACAGTCAATGAAAAATATGGAGTCAGGAGATGAAGTATCTTATTCAAGGAACCACAAATAAGCCAGTGTAGCTGGACTGTAGGCTTCATGCAAGGAAATAAGGTATGAGTAGGCTAGAAAGGTAGGAAGAGGTCAGGTTATAAAGCACTTTAAATGCAAAACAGAAGACTTTATATTTGAGTCTGGAGATAAAAAGAGAACTACTGAAGTTTATTTAGGGGTAAGAAGGGGTTTGGAGGGTGACATGTGAGACCTACACTCTAAAAATCTAGCTTGGCATCTGAGCAGATAGGAGTGGTGAGAGACTTGAGGCAGGGAGACTACTTAGAAGACTATTGAAATAATCCATTCAAGAGGTGGCAAGGGAATGAACTAGAGTTGTGACTATATGAGTGGAGGAAAGGGGACATATGCCATAGGTATCATAAAGTTAGAAACAAGAAGACATGGCAATAGATTGACTATGAGGAGAACACAGGTTTTGAGCCTGGGTAACTGGGAAGATGGTGGTTCCTTTTGCAATAGTGAGCAAGTTCAGAAGAATGAAGGATTGGGGGAAAAAAGAATGCAGTCTCCTTTGGACATGATGAAACAAAGAAATTTCTGTGTAATACACTCAATTTACCATATTTTGGAGATGGTTTATAGGTAATAGAATCTTAGAATATTAGTACATGAAGCAAAATGAGATGTCATTCAGTCCAGTGGTGTCAAACTCCGATAGAAATGCAGGCCACCATACCATACATTAGGATCCCTGCAGACCCCACGCAGACTTTTAAAACCATGTAATAAAATTGTCTATGTTCTATTATATTTTTATTTATTTTAAAAAATATTTCCTAATTACATTTTAATATAGTTTGCTTCACTCAGGAGTGTTGGCATATTTGACACCTCTGCTCTAGTTGAATTGCCCAATTTTATAGATGAGGAAACTCAGACTAATAAAGGTAAATAACCTGGGGTTTCTCAACTGGAGAGTGGCAGAACTGGTACCAAAATACATGTCTAGACTCACAGTTCAGTCCATGACAGTCTACTCATAAGTCAGATTGAAATTGCGTATTTTTATTTTTTGAGGCATGATTCTAAGCTCTTTGGTTTACTTTTAATGGACATTAACAAAGCAACAAGTAATTTTCAAAAATCTAAGGGCTGTGGTATATATGAAAGTATAAGGCACAGTCCCTAAAAGGGCATGTAATCTAGTTGATATTTGTAGATCCATCACCTGAATAACATGGGTAATCCTTCTGATGGTGCATATCGCCATCTGCCCATATTGCCCATATTCTCCTACAAACCCTTCAGAGAAGGCGTCTATTCAATCCTGGCATGGGGAAAGTCTCATTTTTTTTTAAGCATTCTGTAAAGACCTATTCAATACTCAAACTTTCTATTAATTATGCCTCATTCTTATCATGCATTTATTTCCTTGATAATAACATTTAGAAAATTTCGTGAATGTAAGTTACCATCAGTACTTTGCTGTAGTCTATTTACTATGCTCATAGTGTTCAACTGTCTTTTTAGTCAAAAGCTGAATTAAAGAATTTCAGAGTTGAACAGGTCTCAGTGGTCATGATCCCCCAATAAAACACACTGATAGTGGTCATCTAGCCTTTGCTTGAAGACCTCCAAAGAGGAGGAACTTGCCATGTTTCAACACAACCCATTGTACTTTGGGTCAGCTCTTGTCACAAACTTAGCAATTTTCATCTCTCCAAGATTGTGGTGTTCCTTTGGGGTGTGTGTGCGCGCGCGTGCGCGTGTGCGTGTGTGTGTCTGTGTCTGTGTCTGTGTATGTATTGCCCAATGAATCTTAAATTGTTAGACATTTGTCCAGTTACTTCATCTCCCAGGATAAGCTCATCACTACCACCATGCTTTTAATGCAAACCTCATTGACATCGCTTCTCTCAACCTCTTCTTCCCTCTGATTGGAGGGCTGGGGAAGAGGCCAGAGTATCAAACTCCTTCCAGTGCCTTCCTTTACAGAGGACAGAAGCTGGACTCAACTAACTCTAATTTGCATCTGTTGCTCTGCCTGGTTTCAACTTCAGGGGAAAAGACCCCCCTCCTCTCATGCTGGGTATCCTCTATTGTCCAGTCTCTCCTTCTACTGTCCTTCCCTCTTGTGTGGTTTGTCTGCCCCTTTAGACTAATCTTGAGGTCAGAAATGTTGTTTTTTTTTTAAATTATGTGTATCCCCAGAACTTAGCACAGTGTCTGGCACATAGTAGGTGCTTAATAAGCGTGATTGGTTTGGATTGTAAAGTCTGTAAAATGGCACCAATCTAGCTTTTGTGTTAAATCAAAACTCATGAAAGAAACTACTAAAGAGCAATTTGGTGCTAAAATATCACTCAGAGTATAAGTGCAATAGAAGATTTTCTCCAATGTTTCTTGAAAATCTAAATTTGATAAAGAAAAAATCATGAATTTCCTTGTTTAGTCATCCTTATAACCCATTTCCTAAAATAGTTGACTGGGTAGGTGGATGGAGAAAGACTGAAGATTTTAGGTCTCCCTGTGATACTACATATATGACCTTATACAAATAATTTAATTGCTCTGGACCTTGGAACCTAACTGTGAAAGGAGGGTCTAGCTTTTTAGTGTTTAGGTTCTCTTTTACTTGTACAACTAAATGGTAGGAAAGTGATTATTTTTTTAAAAGCCTAAAATTTTATATTACTTCTAGGAAGCTTAAGAGTTTAAGGGCATTTAGAAGTTTCTATACCCATGTACTGGGTCATTTGTTATGACACAATTCTGCTTTCCTTGTTTTTTTCCGTTAAACAAGTTAAATCTAATCTAAATACACATAAAAATCGATGGGCTGTATTTTCCCTAGTCAAGATCACAGAGTTGGAAAGCACTTCAATGGTTCTGTATTCCAACCCCTAAATTGAACATGAATCGCCTCTAGATTGTACCCAGTAAGTGGTCACCTAGCACCTTGCTTGAAGACTTCCAACAAAGGGGAATTCGCCAGATCTCTGCATTGGGCCTGGCAGTTCTATAGGCTTAATAGTATTTAGAGTTGTGAGGGATATTAGAAACCATTTAATCTAACTCCTTCATTTTACACAGGAGGAAACTGAGTTCTTCGGATAATTGACGTCTGGCCCAAGCTCATGTAGATGCAAAATAACAGAAGGATTCAAACTCATTTTTACTTGAAAGTCTAAGATGAACGTATTTGATATTTATGGTAGAAACAATAATGTAATGAAGTATACATTTCCAGAGAATTTCCCAGTGTTGGGACATGGAAATATTTTGTCCAATTTGGCTGTTTTTGTACATTAGAACAGCTAGGTAGCACACTAGAGCAGCTAGAAAATAAAGTTCTAGGCCAGGGGCTCAGGAAGACCTGAGTTCAAATCCAACTTCAGAAATTTATTAGCTGTGCAACTCTAGGCAGGTCACTTAACTTCTGTTTGCCTCAGTTTCCTTAACTGGAAAATGTGGATAATAACAACCCCTACCTTGCAGGGTTGTTGTGAGGATCAAATGAAGTAATATTTGTGAAAAGCTCTTAGCATGGTGCCTGACACCTTACCCCCTTTCCTTTTAGTCAGAGATGATGGTTTTTGGTCCTTCTGTCCTCAACCTTTTGACATTCCCATGGGGACTCCTTGGTCCCTTAGGACTCTCTTTTGGGGAATGGCCAGACTAGCATAGATCTAACCTTGGTAGCAGTGCTAGATATTTTTAGATCTTTCTCTCTGTGCCATGCTTCCCCAATACCCAGCCCCAATGCACCTGTCCTGTGTTCAATTTCTAAGAATTCTGTTCTTTGATAATTTAATGAATTCATTTGGATGATATATTAATAGGTACAATGGATTCATGTGTTATCTCTTCGGAGTAACATTTGCATTTTAACAGGGGTTTTCTGAAGCCAATGCCCCATCCCAAAGTGAGAGAGCTAACTGGAGTAGGCCTACCCGGCCTTTCAGCAGCTGTTGACTCTGTCTGAATGGAGCACCTGCTCTGTTAAATCATGTTTTTAAATTTTCCTTTAATCCCCAAATCAACTCTATTTATTCAAAATAGGATTAAAGGGAAATCCATCATAAAATCTGCTAGAAAGGCTTCACTTTAGAATGAAAAAAGAGAAAGAAACAAGAAGTATTCACTACATGCATATTCCTTTTTCAAAGATTGTAGTACTGTGGTATCATGTGGAAACATTAATTTCTTTCTGTTCTCAATGAAACAAGATTTCATAGTCTTGATTCAGTTCATTTAGTATTATTTAATATAACCAATTTAATAATCTGAGGGGAAAAAATAAAACTGGTTTGAATGCTAAACTTGGACTTATCTAGGCCAAATTCTGCCATTTACCAGCCTTAGGATGTTGACTAAGTCACTTATCTCCTATTTCTCTCTCTGTCTCTGTCTCTGAGTTTCTGTCTCTGAGTCTTGGTCTCTCTCCCTCCCTCTCACTGTTTGCTCATCTGTAAAATGAGGATAATGATGTTTGCAGGTTTGTTGGGAAGAGCAAAAGAGGACTTGCATATTAAATGCTTTGTAAACCTTGAAGTGCTATATAAATATATTTTTTGTATTTTTCAAAATGAAATAACCTCAGAGTTGGAAAGGTCTTCCTACCCACACCTGAATATATCTAACAACGGATCAAGTAGCCTCTTCTTGAAAAACCTCCAGTGAGGGAAAAATCATCAGCTTCTGAGGCAGCCAGTTCCATCTGAGGATGGCCCTAATGCAGATGAAGTTTTTCTTTCCTTTAAGGCATAGCAAAATTGGCCTCTTTCAGCATCTACCCATTTCCCATATCCTGCCCTCTGAGGAGAAGCAGGGCAAGTCTAAATTCTTTTCCATGTGATAGTTCTTCAAATGTAAAAATAGAGCTGTTATATTCATTCCCCTGCAATGTTTCTCTTCTTCTGGCAAATTGAACTTGGTATTTTCACCAGATGTTCATAAAGCAAGATCTTGAGGCTCTTGAGGCAGCTAGTGCTTTTAGGAAGATCTCAGTTTGAATCCTGCCTCAGACACTTGCCAACAGTGTGACAGTGGGCAAATCACTTAACCTTTTAGCCTCACGGTCCTTTCTTATAAAATGGGGATAATAATTCCTATCTCACAATTTTGTCATGAAGATCAAATGAGGTAATAGACATAAGGTGCTTTGTGAACCTTAAAGCATTATATCAATTCCATTATTATATTATTATCTATTATTATATACCATCCTAATTGCTCTCCTCTGGAGACATTAGAGCTTATCCATGTCCATCCTAAAATGTGGTAGACAGGACTGAATACAATATGGCTATCAGATGTGATCTGACCAGGATAGATTATAAGGGGAGTATCAACTCCTAATTTCTGGTCATTTATGTGTCTCAGTGTAGCTTAAGGTCACATTAGCTTTTTTGTTTACAATGTTATATTGCTTACTCACAATAAGTTTATAGTCCACTAAAACACCCAAATTATTTTCAGGAAAATTGCTGTCTAGTCATATCTCCCCTCTTGAACTTTCTCTGAAGTAGATTTTCTGAACTTAAGTATAAAATTATGTATTTATCTCTATTAAATTTCATTTTATTATTAGAACCGATTTCTAGCCTGTCAAGAACTATTAAATTCTGATTCTGTCAACTAATATATTAGCCATTCTTCTGTGCTTTATACTCTCTGCAAATTTTATAAACACATTACTTATACTTTTGTCTAAGTCACTGAGAAAAATGTTAGACTGTATAGGGATGTAATAACAAGCACCCTAGCATACCCACGATGTCCTGCTAGCACAGGTTCTTTGATCTGCTTTTAAAGGAAAGTAACTTTAAAGAGGTCAACAATCTTACTTTTAATTACATTCACTAGTTAAGGGGAAAGATCAGCACTCTGAACTTCAGAGAAAATAGAAGCAGAGAAATTAATATAAAAACCAACATACAGGGCTCTGATTGCCTGAATCAAAGCAACACTGCTATACATTTTACATATACCACTGGATCGAGAGAGCCTTTACATCTGAGCAGTCATGGCAGGGGGGGTCTGAACAAACAGCTACTCAGAGTCTCAACCAGAAAATCAAAAGATCCTTCTTATAAGCAAGCCCCCAAAGTAAAACCTCACCTCAGGGTAATACATACACACACACACATACATACATACATACATATATGTATGTATGTATGTATGTATGTATATATACTTTTGGCTAATAGGCACAGAGCCAGAAGGCATCACAACTCTCATGACTCAGGGCCCAATTAGCTTAGTACCAAAAGGTATGAAAGCCTTCCCATAAGCAAACTCCCCCTAAACAAGCTTCCCTTAATGAGCTCCAGATGGGGCCTATTAATGGGTGGGGAAGATCTTCATATCCAATTAATATTACAAGGGACAAGCACAGATCTTTGGGACACACAACCATAGACTTTCTTCCAAGATAATATATTTCTATTAAGGACTATTCTTTGTGTCTAGCCACTCAACCAGTACTGAAACCATCTCATCGTACTATCAGTTTTTAGCATATTGCCTGGAATATTGTGACCACTTAATAAATGCCTATTTATTGATTGACAGTTCTTAAGGAATTTAGTATCTAATTCACATTCTCAACCTTTACCTTGTTCTTACATATGGTAACTTCAATATTCCTACCAATTTTCTCTCAAAGACCAACCTCCCAATTTATCAACCTCCTCCACTCCCAAGAACAATGCCCATAATTTACTTATATTTAACAACTTGAGTCTCATTATTACCCACAGCTATTCCACCTCCATAATCCTTTACTCTTAAATCCCCTATATAATCATAATCCTTTGTTCTAAAACATGATATATTGGGGATAGTCAGGAAGACATAATTTAAATTCCACTTCAGAAATTTTCAAGTTTTGTGACCCTGTGAAAGTCACTTATTCTTTCTGTGCTTCAGTTTCCTTATCTATAAAATGAAGGGGTTGGAAACAATGGTCTAAGATTCCTTTCCACTCTAAATCTATGATCCTGTGATCCTATGATCCTTCCCTCTTTCTAAACGTATTCTTAATTCTCACTTTAACTACTGGTAATTCCATCATCCCTACATCCCTGTTCTCTCACTTCATCTCTCTTATACTTCCCTCACTTTACATTCTTGTACTTGAGTTGAACGGTGAGCCACACTCAAACCTCCTGCACCCTTGTCAACCTATTCTATAGACCATCATATACCAATCCTTTCTCCTGCACAATTTCCATTATCTGCCTTCACTACATCTCACATGATAGAGGAAGTCATCTAAAATGCCAACTAGGTCCCCTACAAATTCTTGGAATACAGTCTCAACTGGGCCCTCTGATTGATGAACAGTGAATATCCCAAAACTTCTCCTCTCTCCAAAAGCTCCAAAATTTATTGGCATTTTTCTACCTTAATGAGAAAATCTAAGCTTATCTGCCACGAGTGACTCCTGCCCCCTTTTCACTCTACTCCACATGTGGAAATTCCTCTATAGTTTCATCAAAATTATTTGCCTTAGTCTAATATTGTGTGGAGGCAGCTAGGTGGCTAAGTGAATACAGTCCTGGTCCTGGAGTCAGGAAGACCTGAGTTCAAATCTAACCTTAGCTGTGCACTAGCTGTATGAACCTGAGAAAGTCAATTAGCCTCTATTTGCCTTAATCCATTGAAGAGAAAATGGCAAACCACTCCAGTATCTTTGCCAAGAAAACCCAAAATGGGGTCACAAAGAGTCAGGCATGTCTAAACAACTGAACAACGACAGTCTTCTGTACTTGATTCCATCTTCTTTCACATCATTCCAGAGTTTTCCCCACCTATTATTTCTCTCTAATCTTGAGAGCTCTAATTCCATGTTTCCAAATGTCTTCTAGATATCTCTCTCTAGATGTTTCATGGTCATCATCAAGTCAAAATGTGAACAACTGAATTTATCATCTTTCCCAATTTTTATCTCCAAACTTTCCTTCCTCTTGAAAGGTTTATACCAGTGTCAAAGTTGTTCAGATTTGTAAACCCAGAGTCATCTCTTTATTTTCACTCACCCCATTCACTCATCTAATCATCTGCTAAGTCTTGTCTATCATTCTTCCTCAACCATATTTGACATCTTTTCCCTTTTTCTTACTTATAGAACCTTTATCCTAATTCAGGCCCTTTTCACTTTTTATTGCTATTTCAATAGCTTTCTAAATGATGTCCCTGAAAGCAGTCTCCCAATATGGCAATGATGCCATATTGATATTCCTTTCTTTTAAAAATGATATATTTTATTTTTATACCATCTACATTTCCCAAAATATCCATTCCACTTTCCTCACTCTAAGAACCATCCCTCATAACAAAGGATAAATAATAAAGAGGAAAAAATCGCAGGTCAATACAGCTAATCAATATCACTCAAGTCTGACAGTTTAGATAAGTTTCTACACCCATAGTTCCCTCTCCCCTTCAAAGAAGAGCGGGATGATCCTCCTTATGTATCTTTTTTGGCACCAAACATCATCATTATAATACTTTAACAAGTTTTAATTGAGTTTTAATTATGTTGTAGTAGTTATATGGTAGATTTTTTCTGTTTATATTGCTGTAGGCAGAGGTATAATGGAGACAGTTCATATCAGCTTGTGCAAGGTGATTGTTAAAATTTCAGTGTGAGCATTTACACCTGGGAAATTGGCAAAAGAAAAAAAAACAGGGCTTGATTTATTGTCTTGTTGATTGTCAGGACTTAATAAGGTGATGGAGAAAATGTTAATGAGACATATTAAACTTAAAAGAGTATCATGTGTACACCCCCCACACCCCAAGAGTCAGTTGTTAATTATTTACTAGCACACTCCTGTATATAGCCATTGTGCATATGGTTTTTCTAGTTCTGTTAACATTTTGTATCATATAAGTCTTCCTTTGCCTTCCTGTATTCTTCATATTCATCAATTGGTATATTCAGTGATATTCTGTCACAATTATGCATTACCTATTCCCTAGTCTTTCTGCTTTGCTTCTAGTCCCTTGCTCTTACACAAAGTGCTGTTATATAAAGTATTTGGATGTTTATTGCATCTTTCTACCTCTGGACTCCTTGGGGCATATTTCTAGCAGGGGGATATCCGAGTCAAAGTAGATGGGCATATTCCTCTCCTTATTTACATAATTCTAAATTGTATTACAGAATGGTTGGACAATTTCTTGTCTTTTGTCATTTTTGCTCATTTTCTGGATGCAAAATGAAATCTTAGAGACATTTTTATTTGTGTTTCTCTTGTTAGTGATTCAGAACATTCTTTCATGTGGTTGTCAATAATTTGCTCTTCTTTTGAGAGCTTTTTATTCCTATGCTGTGATACCTTATTAATTGATAAAGGGCTTTTATCATTGGATATTTGTATTAGTTCCCTATACATTTTGGATATTATACCCTTATCAGAGATATATGATAAATTTTTGTTCCCCAGTTGTCTGATCCTCTTCTTCAACTTTATACCTCTAAAGCATATGTCTGACCGTTTTATTCAAGAAGGTTCAGTGATTCTCTCTTACCTTTAGGATAAAATGCAAGCAATTTGGCAATTAAAGCTTTTAACCTCACTCAATCCTAACTTTGTAGACTGATTTCACACTAATTCCTCACACATAACTTCCATATCATACAAACTGTCCTATTTCCTGCTTACATGGCTACATATTTGCTACTTTTGCCATCTTGTCTTTGCATAAGGTCTCTCTCCCTCAACTAGTAAAATCCTTACTCCTCTTCAGGATTCAGTTCTAATGCTAACTACTCAACAGGCCCCTTGTTGATTTCCCTCAGTTGTAATTCTATCTACCTTTCCAGAAATAGATATTGTATTCATTTTGTATGTATTTTATATTTCCTTATCTAACATACGTTACTTCCTATTTAGACTGTAAGCACTTGGAGAGCAGAGACTGTTTTGTATTTGTGCCTATCACAGTGTCTAGAACATAGTAGGTGTTTGATAAATACTTAATAAATAAAATGAATTGATTACAAAGATACATGTACTCATCAGCTTTACTGGCTCCCCAGTTTTTCAGCTATCAGTGCTCCAGTATCCTTGTCAGTTAGGTAAGACGGATCAGTAAGTGCAAGATCTTTCTTACCCATTGAATACGCCTCAGGTGGGGCCAACAAAGGGAGGCCTAATTAGGGGCAGGCTTGATTTATTGTCTTGCTTTTTGATGCTGATCAGAGATTAAAGACTCTTCTCACCCACTCAACAGAACTCAGGTGGGAGGCCTGATTAGAGGCAAGCCCACAATTTTTCCGCTGACTAGATGTGAGTCCCCCTCCCACACCTTTTTGCTGAGTAGACTCTGAGCCCTCAGTGCCCTGAATAGGGTATAAGAGTTCTGTGGTTGGTGTTTTGCCTTTGGGGCACACTCACTGAAGAATGTTGGTGATAAGACTCTGAGTAAGCCACAGAAGCAGCCCCTCCCCCCTCCCACTTTGAAAACCCAGATGTTGATGCTTCTCTGATAACTATGTATTGTGATTTGATTAGACAGAAATGCTGATTGGTTTATATTGTCTCTGTTTGTAATTTCTGTTTGTATTTGCTCTGAAGTTCAGGGTGCTGTCATTTCCCCCTGAACTAAGTGAATGGTATATGTATGTTTAATTAAAGTAAGATTACTAATCCTTTAAAGTTGCTTTCCTTAGAAAAGCAGATCAAAGAATCTGTGCTAGCAGCCCTTCTGCGGTCTGGTGTTATTGGTCTTATGCCCCCACAGCAGCTGCTAGCAACATTGTTGTTACATGTTCTTGAAGCTCCCATAATCCTTACCAAGTGTCAGGCACTGCTTTACAAGTAGTATCTCATGTGATCCTTAAAACAACTATGTGAGATAGATGCTATTATTTCTTTGTAACTAAAGAAACTGAGGCAGAGGTTAGGTGAGTTAGCCAAGGCCACACACAATTAGTATCTAAGGCTGAATTTGAACTCAGGTCTTCTCGAATCCAGGCCCAGTGCTCTATCCACTGCACCACCTAGCTTCTTGTTACTTCAGTGTGTTTAGTTTGTCCTCATTGTGGCTCTCAGCAACCAATACAGAGGTTGACATCAGCTACTGCTGCTCCGGCACCTGCTACTGGTTCTAGTAGACACTACTACCAATGTCAATGGACTCTTCAGATACTCTGACCTTTTGAAATTCACAAGGTTGTCATCAGATCCATGAGATGAAGGGGAGAAAAACTTGATATCTTTGCCTGCTTCTTCACCCTGCCCTCCCCCTGCCATGTACTAAGCCAATTCCTTCTCAGGACTATTTTACCCCAGATTTTGACCACCACTATATATATTTCATTATAGCTGGAATGTGTGATTTTTAAACTGGCTTGCCGTGTGACACAAGGCTCAGATAGATAAATAATTATTTCAGACAATAAGACATCCTGTTTGGCATTCAAAGCCCTGCATAATCTAGCTCCTTCCTACCCTACCAGTCTTCTTACACCTTACTCTCCTGCCATATACCCTTTGATTTAATGACACTGACCTCCTGGATATTCTACAAACAAGACAAATTATTTCTTGGCTCCAGGCATTTTCTCTGCCAGGCCCCCATGCCTGGAATGCTCTTCCTTCTCTGTTCTGACTACTGACCTTTCTAGTTTCCTTTAAGTCCCAACCAAAATCCCATCTTCTATAGAAAGCCTTTCTCAATATCTTTTAATTATAGTGCCTTCTCTCTCTTGATTATTTTCTTTTTATCCTGTATATAGTTTGCTTTTTATGTATGTATGTGTGTGTGTATTTGTTTGCTTCTTTTCCCTTAATTAGACTGAGCCTCTTGAGGGCAGTGATTGACTTGCTTCTCAGCACTTAGCCAGTGCCTGGAACATAGTATGTGCTTAATAAATGATTATTAATTGACTATTTCCTGCATGAAATCATTTGCTTTGCATCCTCCTGATTAAGGACTTACTTGAACCAAGTTTAACATTTCATTGATTGATTCAATCAAGTTATCTGGCTTTGGTCATTAATTGGGGTGGGGTGGACCCTAACTCATACACAAGCTAGTGTGCCCTATTGTCTTCCCTTTTCCACTCACAGTAAAGGGCCCCATCTAGCTAGACTTGCTTGGGAAGACCATGGCATTTAATTTGTTTTTAATTTTAAAAAAATATATCATAGTTATAATCCATCATTTTCTCAAGGTTCTTAGTCACCATTGAATTCCATTTTGGAATTATCATGCATTAATGTTCAACTACTTAGCTGATGATACTTATCCAAATTTAATGTGTACATTCAAATCTCTTGGGTGCATAAATTTGGTCTGGAAAATTATCCTTTCTTTTTTTGAGGCATATTTCATCTTAATATCAGAAAAATATATATTGTGGATTTTAAAATAAGTCAAATAAGCTCCAAAAAGGCAATGATGGAAGAGCTAAAACAATGGGATTCTAGACTCTGAGAACATTAGTTAGTTCTTAATTATTTACCCTGAAAGGCAAAAAAGAGACATTGATAATGAAAATGGGCAAATAGTACAAAATAATTTATATTTGTGTTTAGAATGTGTTTTCATATTGGCTTTGGAACATTGGTCTCTCTGATGCCCTGGGAATTTACTTTAAACAAAAGTAATTAAATCATAATTTGAAACCCTAGCTCAAAAAGAGTTGGGAAGTCCCCTTTTTACGCAATGCTACTGACTGTAATACACTACAATATAAGAATATTGTCCAGGGGTGGGGAACCTGTGGCCTTAAAACCACATGTGGCCCTCTAGGTCCTCAAGTGTGGCCCTTTGACTGAATCCAAACTTCACAGAACAAATTCCCTTAATAAAAGGATTTGTTCTGTAAAACTTGCACTCAGTCAAAAGGCCACACCCAGGGACCTAGAAAGCCACATGAGGCCTCAAGGCCGTAGGTTCCCCATTCCAATAAGCTATGCTGTTTGATATGAAAATAATTTTCCTAGCTCCTGTCAGGACCTTAAATTCAACACTATAAAATGAAATCATCATTTTAGCAACAACGTTTCCTTTCTGTCTTAATTACCCATTTTTGTGACAATAGCAACCCTAATACTCAGAGAAGAAAAACTAGGAGTAAGTTTTGACTGCTTCAGAACAACTGATTGGAGCATGATGGTTCTGTATTGTTATCCTCCTTTGATCTTGCCATGTGACTAGCCTATCTTCTTTTTTGTTCATACTTTTTTTCAATTATATCCATCATACAATTTCTTCTGCATAATTCTTCATTTGCAATACGTTGCAGTCTGCTCATAACCACAATGCATTGTTACTTGGATGATGCTCAATTTTAGTTCTTCAGAAGCCATAGGGTTGCTTAGCTTGACATCATGAGATATCACTGAACACATGTTGGTGTTTAAAGATAAGCTTTTGATTCTAGGAGAAACTTAGTGTCCTTAAAATAATGCTGCAAGAATTATTTTGAAAGAATATAAAGAAAATCTAACATGCTTTTCTTATCTTGCCCCATTCTGATATTACCTTATTTATAGTTTTTTACATATGTAAGAACATATGCAGGTATGTAAACATATAGTTTCTTACATGTAGACATACATATACATGTATGTAAAGGTATAAAATGCATATGCAGCCCTAACCAACTGAGTCATAGAAAAGTTTTATAGGTTGGTCATTAAAGTCCATACCACAACAGCGTATCACAACTTACAAAAGCATTCTTCAATTTCTTGGTTGTTCCTGTGTCATGGATATGTGAGCCGACCTCTTTTGAATGATTGTGAATCTCATTTCAGATGCTTTCAAATGTTTGAGTTTAGGAGCCATTAGCACAATTCAATTCATCTACAAACAGGAGCACCAGAAGGACCTCACCATCTTGAAGAAATGACTTTTTTACTTGGTTTCTGTGATGGATATCTTCTGTGACAATGACAAACCCCTTCAGTCAGCACACTTCTTCCTACTTTATGCCTACTAGACATTAACCACCAAAAGGTTGTCTAACAAAATGATCTTGGTTATAATGCCTTTCAAGAAATATTGTATAGTTTTGCCATGTGCATAAGAGGACCACACTGTGGGAAGAAAACTTTTAAGGTTGCACTTTACTGAATCAAATGTCTTTGGCAACAAACAATAAGCACAGTGGATCGTATATTCTTTGCGTATTTCAGTAAACTGTATATGGTAAGGATGCGGTCTGCTAGAAAATAATGTTTGCAATAGACTTCCTATTCCATTTTAATGTCATAATCAAAGATGTCCTCAGTGCACCTATAGATTATTCTCAAAAAAAATCTTATTTCAATAGGAAATAAAGCAAATAGGTTGGTAGTGATTGTTGTATTCACAGTTTCTCACTCAGGTCAAAGGTTTTGTCGTTTACCAATTTTATTTTCATGTGCTATTTCCATTTTCTTCAAATATCTTGAGAAATGATCCCTTAATGACCTCAAAATTGTGTTGTCTCCAGTAACATCTCCCTTGTATGTACCTGGTAGGATTCTGCTATTTTCACTTTCTTTGTTTTCTTCAGAGCTTTTCCCACTTTCTTAAGAAGTATATATGGGACTGGAATGTCCAAGATATGGTCTTTATAGTCTTGGGTAGTGAAAAGTTTGCTATAAAAACCTTTACAGATCTTTTCCATTTTCCATCTATTTGTTGTCCTCCTAGTTTTATCCTTAAACACTGTTGGGATACCTTTGTTTCGTTAAATTTCGCAGTTTCTTTTAAACTAGTTTTTTTTTTCTTTTCATTGCTTCTCACTTTTTATGAGGTCATATTACTCATACTTTTTCCACAGCTCCTCTCCATAAGAATCTACAAATCATTTTATATTCTAAACAAGTGCTGTCCTCATCTCCCAAACTGCCTGCTTGATAAGGAGATCAAGTATTTGTTGAATGAATCTTTTTTCTAGATGGTTTTGTTCTCCTTCTCATGGTAATTGATTTATATGAGTTAACTTCATTCTTAAAATTTTTATTCTATTATGAAATCATTTTCTTCAACCTAATTCCCATTTGGGGGCTTTAGTAATTTGTTTAAATAGGTCATGTCGGAATACTTTTAATTGCAAGACACTTCTGTTTTTTCTCTTCAAGCTTTACATTGATTTTTTTAAAAAAAATTATTCATTTTAGTCATAAAAAATCCCCACCGCCTCTCCAATTGAGAAAGAAAGAAAAACAAAACCCTTATTACAGATAGGTATAGTCTAGCAAAACAAATTTCTGCATTGGCCATATTTTAAGAAACGTCTCATTTTGCACTCTGAATTCTTCATGTAACGTTACCAAGGGGAGAGATATTCTTGCTTTTGTATTCGTACTTCCAGTGTCTGGAACATTGCCTGGTCCATAGCAAGTGCTTAATGGGTAATTTTAGGTTAACTGATATAGTCTACTGGAAGGGGTGAGTGGCACAAATAGAATCAAATATAATAGATGGTAGGGAAGGAAGGGAGCAAAATGTATAAGGCAAGGAACATTAGAAATGTTAGGAAGTTGAGGGTACTTCATGGAGGAGGTAGCATATAAACTGATCATTGATGGAATATAAAGATTCTGAAAGAGAAGATTAAAGAGGGATTGCAATCTGAATAAGGGGGGCACTTTATATAAATGAATACACAACTTCCCCTTGTGGTGAAGCTACTCCACCTCAAAATAATAGTGTCAGGGGTTTGGGACTGTGGAAAGGAGAAAGCAAAGATGTGGTAGAGTGACACTGTGCCCAAACTAAAGGTAATATAGCAAAAAGATGGAAAGACAATGGCAGGGGTCTCCTTGATGGGACTGTTTACTGTGACCATTAATTCTGCTACGGGCTAGAAATAAAGGCCCATGCAAAGACTGAGGGAAGCATCTACCTTTCCAAGTTCCTTTTTTTGGTACCAGATGTTGAATTTGATGCACCAGTGACATGAGTCTTAGGTCTGGTATTCCTTAAGAATTTCTGTTTATGTTATGGAAGTTCAATCCCACTAGAAGAGCAAGTCAAACATCTTGTAGGAACCTTGGCATGTGACACTACTTGCTCACTAGGGCAATGCTGTAGAAAGCTAAACAAACTCCAACTGTAGGTATTCTGGCACTCTTGGCTCCTCCCATGCCTTTGGGGAGGGGACTTCTGGGGTTTAGGAGAAGGATGGGCTCACATCTGCTTTGTAGTTGTTTTATTTCTTCATTATATATTATGTTTTTATTATTAAGTACTGTTGTTTCTTGCATGTCAGTTCTAAGGTGTCAGTACTAATTATATATATATATGTATATGTGTGTATACACACAATACAAATTATACATATACATATATATGTGTGGATGTACATATATATATATATATTTATATATAATGAGTATTATGAGATGAAAATGGAAATGGATATAGATTCCAATATGTATGTGAAGAACATTGATTGCCAAGCTCGGGGTTTGTATTTTCTCTTAGAGGCATTAAAAACTATTGATTTTTTTTGCATGTGGGAGAAATATGATGAGACCTGGGTCTATATGATATTATTTTAAGAGCTATATGAAGGATCAAGTGTAATAGGAATAAACAAGTAGTAGTAGAGGGATAAATTACAAAACCTTAAATAGTCCATGGGAGAGGCGATAAGTGCCTTACATAGGATGTGGTAACTCTGTAAATGAAGAGACAGCGATAGATAGTAGAGATGTTGTGGAGGTACAATTGACAAGATTTGGCAATTTATTGGCTAGAGTCTATGAAGGAGAGGGAAAAGACAAGAATGACACTGAGTTTTCAACCTTGGATAAGTTCAAGGTTGGTGGCACCCCAAAAGAGATTGGGAAAGTTTGAGGGGTGATTAGGTGAGAGATAATAAATTCCATTTATTATAGATTGAAGTTTTGATGACAATGGGATATCTAGATGGAGATATCTAGCAGAAAGTTTGATATGTATGTATGTATGTATGTGTTCCTCATACTGGAGACAAATTAAAGCTGGACAGATAGAACTGAAAGTTGTTTGTGTAGACAGGAGCTTATGGGGTTATCTAGTGAAAGAATTTAAAGGGGGAAGAGAACGGCTTGGGAAAACAATCACATTTAGAGTATTGGAGGTAGATAATCATCTAGCCATAAGACAGAGGAATAGTCAAATAAATAGCAGCAGAACTAATGTCACAAAAGCCAAAGCATGTAGGGGCAGGGAAGTAAACTGGCAAAAGTTATAGAAAAGGCAATGTAGATGAACTCATCAGATTTTACAAATGAGAGATTACTGATCAACTTCGAGTAGAACAGTAAGATTATAAAGAACTGAGAAAGTGAGTTAATGGTGATTCCTAATCCCTTCCTTTTGTCCCACCCTCCCTTCTAGCTTCTATTCTGGATCCCTCCTCCCCTTCTCAATTAAACTCCCTGAGAAAGCCATCTATACTAGTACCTACACTCTCTCCTTTTGTTCCCTTTTGAATCCCTCTTCGATTTTTCTGCTTCATAATTTGACTAAAATTGCTCTATGCAAAATTACAGATGATCTCATAATTCCCAAATCTAATGGCCTTTTCTCAATCCTCATTCTTTTTGACCTTTATGCAACCTTTGACCCTATTACCCCTTTCTCCTAGATATTCTCTCCTCTCTAGATTGCTATGGTCTTGCTCTCTCTTATTTGGAACACCTGACTGACCTTTCTTTCTCAGTTTCTTTTGCTGGATTTCCATCTAGATCTATCCACCAGCCTGAACAGCCCTTGAGGCTCTGTTGTAGGTCCTTTCTCTTCTCCCTCCATATTTTCTCACTTGTTAATTCATCAAATTCCCGTGGGTTCAACTATGATACCCAGAGCTATATATCTAGCCCTAATCTCTCTTTTGAGCTGGGTCCAGTTTCACATCACCAAATACCTTTTAGACATAGAGAATCAAATGACCCATAGGCATCTGAAGCTCAATTTGTCCAATTATCAGACTTTATTATCTTTCCCTCAAACTCTCCCCTCTTCCTAAATTTCCTAATACTATTGAAGGCGCCACTATCTTTCCAGTTCTCCACACTTCCAACCTAGGTTGACTTCTGGTTCGCACTCACTCCACATATCTAATACATTGACAAATCTTGTCATTTCCACATTTGCAGCATATTTTGTATATATCTTCTCTCCACTCACACATCTACCACCTTGGTAGAGCTCTTCATCATCTCACTCCTTGACTATTGCAATTTCCTTTTGACTGGTCTGCATGCCTCAAATCTCTTCCCTCTCCAATTCCTCTTCTAGCTACCAAAGTGATTTTTCTACAGTAAAGGTTTTGACCATGTCACCCCTCTTGTCAACCCTCCCATTACTCCTGTGGCTCACTATCAATATAAGGATCAAACATGTAATGCAGTATTTTGTATTAAAATCCTTAACAACTTGGCTTCTTCCTATCTCATTATACTCAACTGCCTTCTACATAGTCTATGATCAGACTACTTCAGACTACTATCTGCTTTTCCCACATAAAACTCCATCTTCTGGCTCCATGTTTTTTTTTCACTGGCTTTTTCCCATGCCTGAAGTGCTCTCCCACCTCACCTCTACCTCTTAACTTTTCTAACTTATTTCAATACTCATGTTAAATCCCACTTTCTGTGGGATTTCCTCCCATCCCTATCCCCAACCTGCTAGTTTCTTTCCTCTTTAATTATTTCCCATTTACTATCTTTATCTAATCTATGACACATTTCTATATATCTATATCATCTTATATTGACTTAGTTGTTGGCATGCTGTTTCTGCTATTGGGATGTGAGCTTCTTGAAGGGCAGGGAACCATATTTTTTGCCTTTCTTTGTATTCCCGGAACTTACCACAATGTATGTCACACAGTAAGCATCTAGTAAATGCTTATTGACTAGTTTTCTTTAGGAAGCCTTTTCTGTCCTCTCTCCCTCCTGCTAATTCCTTTTTTTCTGAGATTACCTTCTGTCTTTTCTATCCAATGCACACACACTCATACATATATGTATATTTATATTTGCATATATGTACATACATATATGCACACACAAAATCTTATATGCATATAGCTATTTGCATGTTGTTTCTCCCATTGGAATGGGAACTCCTTAGGGGCAGGGACTGTGTGTCTTTCTATGCATTGTCAGCACCTAGCACAGTGTCTGGCACATGGCAAATGTTTAATAACTGTTTTATCATTGACATGCTAGAGTCACTGTAAATGATTCTTTACAAGTGTTTAGTGGTGAAATGGTCTAGGACAATAGCTTGTAGGAATGCCAGGCTGAAATGAAGGCTTTTTAAAAGGTGGACAGATTCCTCCACTCCCACATACACAGAAAATACCTCATAAAATAGTGGTGGAGAATATACATATGGAAAACATTCATTCACTATTCTCATCACTTCTTTACCCCATGCACTGGGCGCCATGAGTATAAGCAAACTTACAAACTTCTGTTTTGGTTCTGGCGTTTGGGGATCCCCACTAAATACCCCCATGAAATAAACTAAGTTTCAACTACTTCATACCTTCTAGAACAGTGGAAGACATGGAATCTTCCCAGTCACATAAAGGAAAGGAAGTGTAATTAGTATATATCGGGGTGGTATTGGCAGTGACTTAAAATGTGTCAGATTAGGGCTTGGCTAGGGGGTAGCTGCTTCAGTGCTCAAGGGTAAAAAAGGACTAGATGATTAACTGGAGTTGGTCCCTTCTTACATTTTCTCTGGGTAGAGAAGAAGTAAAGTCCCCAAATTCCCAAATATGAAAATTTGACAGAAGAGAACAAAAAACCACCGATAATATTCAGTGAACACATACATACTCTATATAAGTCAAAGTGGTGGATTTTTTTTATTTTTTATTATTTTTAGTTTTCAGCATTGATTTTCAGGAGAGTTTGAATTACAAATTTTATCCCCATTTCTACCCTCCCCCCACTCCAAGATGACATATAGTCTGATTGCCTCATTCTCCAGTCAGCCCTCCCTTCTATCACCCCACTCCCCCCCATCCCCTTTTCCCTTACTTTCTTTTAGGGCAAGATAGATTTCTATGCCCCAATCCCTGTGTATCTTATTTCCTAGTTGCATGCAAAAACTTTTTTTTGAATATCTGTTTTTAAAACTATGAGTTCCAAATTCTCTCCCCTCTTCCCTCCCCACCAACCCTCCCCAAGAAGGCCACATGCGTGTTGTTATGTAAAACCCTTCCACAATACGCATGTTGTGAAAGACTAACTATATTTTGCTCCTTCCTATCCTATCCTCCTTCATTCAATTTTCTCCCTTGACCTTGTCTCTTTTTGAAAGTGTTTGCTTTTGATTTCCTCCTCCCCCATCTGCCCTCCCTTCTATCATCTCCCCTTTTTTATCTCCTTCCTCTTTCTTTCCAGTGGGGTAAGATACCCAATTGAGTGTGTATGTTATTCCCTCCTCAGGTCAGATATGATGAGAGCAAGATTCACTCATTCCCCCTCACTTGCCCCTCTTCCCTTCCTACAGAACTGCTTTTTCTTGCCACTTTTATGTGAGATAATTTACCCCACTCTACCTCTCCCTTTCTCCCTCTACCAATATATTCCTCTCTCATCCCTTAATTTGATTTTAAATTTGTAAGATATCATCCCTTCATATTCAACTCACCATGTGCCCTCTGTATCTCTATATATGTATATTCCCTTCAGCTACCCTAAAACTGAGGTCTCATGAATTATACATATCATCTTTCCATGTAGGAATGTAAACAAAACAGTTCAACTTTAGTAAGTCCCTTTTGATTTCTATTTCTTGTTTACCTTTTCATGGTTCTCTTGATTCTTGTGTCTGAAAGTCAAATATTGAATTCAGCTCTGGTCTTTTCACTGAGAAAGTTTGAAAGTCCTCTATTTTATTGAAAATCCATATTTTGCCTTGGAGCATGATACTCAGTTTTGCTGGGTAGGTGATTCTTGGTTTTAATCCTAGCTCCATTGACCTCTGGAATATCATATTCCAAGCCCTTTGATTCCTTAATGTAGAAGCTGCTAAATCTTGTATTATTCTGATTGTGTTTCCACAGTACTCAAATTGTTTCTTTCTGGCTGCTTGCAATATTTTCTCCTTGATCTGGGAGCTCTGGAATTTGGTGACAACATTCCTAGGAGTTTTCTTTTGGGGATCTTTGCCAGAAGGCGATCTGTGGATTCTTTCAATTTCTATTTTACCCTCTGGCTGTCGAATATGAGGGCAGTTCTCCTTGATAATTTCTTGAAAGATGATATCTAGGCTCTTTTTTTGATCATGGCTTTCAAGTAGTCCAACAATTTTTAAATTATCTCTCCTGGATCTATTTTCCAGGTCAGTGATTTTTCCAATGACATATTTCACATTGTCTTCCAATTTTTCATTCCTTTAGTTCTGTTTTATAATATCTTGACGTCTCACAAAGTCACTAGCTTCCACTTGCTCCAATCAGATTTTTAAAGTAGTATTTTCTTCAGTGGTCTTTTGGACCTCCTTTTCCATTTGGCTAATTCTGCCTTTCGAGGCATTCTTCTCCTCATTGGCTTTTTGGAGCTCTTTTGCCATTTGAGTTAGTCTATTTTTAAGGTGTTATTTTCTTCAGTATTTTTTTGGGTCTCCTTTAGCAAGTCATTGACTTGTTTTTCATGGTTTTCTCACATCACTCTCATTTCTCTTCCCAATTTTTCCTCTACTTCTCTAATTTGCTTTTCCAGATCCTTTTTGAGCTCTTCCATGGCCTGAGACCAGTTCATATTTTTCTTGGAAGCTTTTGATGTAGACTCTCTGACTTTGGTGACTTCTTCTGGCTGCATGTTTTGGTCTTCTTTGTCACCAAAGAAAGTTTCCAAAGTCTGAGTCTGAATCTGAGTCCATTTTCGCTTCCTG
Source organism: Trichosurus vulpecula (assembly GCF_011100635.1). NCBI lineage: Eukaryota > Metazoa > Chordata > Mammalia > Diprotodontia > Phalangeridae > Trichosurus > Trichosurus vulpecula. Next base: position 187,890,169 of record NC_050577.1, on the reverse strand, counting down.
GCCATGTTCCCAGCCAACTTACTTGACGCTTGAGTTTTTCGTCGGGGTATGACTGCTTGTAGTGTATAGAGTACTTGTCCCAAGATGGAGGGGCTGTGCTGTTGTTTTCAGAGCTACACAGCAAGCTCTACCATAGTAGCGCTACTCCTTCCCCAAGAACCGCCAACCTGCACTGGACTACGATCTAAGCTGGCTCTGTACTCCCACTCAGATCTGCCATTTAAACTCTCACCAGGTGGGCCTGGGGCTAGAAGCAACTGCAGCAGTAGTTCTGTAGCAGCACCACCTCCTCTGCCCCCGGGGTGTTGGCCGAACCATGAACTCCTTTCACTCTGTCCCAGAAACTTTTCCCACTAACCTTCTGTGTTATCTTTGGTGTTTGTGGGTTGAGAACTCTGGTAACTGCCACAGCTCACTGATTCAGGGCGCTAGGGCCTGTTCCACCTGTCTCCCAGTCTGGTTGGTCCACGCGGCCCATGCTGGGCTCTGCTCCGCTCCGCTCCCCAGCCCCATGCGATAGACCTTACCCTGTGACTTTCCAGGCTGTCCTGGGCTGGAGCCCTGCTTCCCTCTGCTATTTCGTGGGTTCTGCAGTTCTAGAATTTGTTTGGAACCATTTTTATAGGTGTTTGGAGGGACCTGGGTGGGAGCTCATGCAAATCCCTGCTTTCCAGCTGCCATCTTGGCTCTGCCCCGCCCCGACCCCCAAGTGGTGGATTTTGAATAAGGAATGCACTATTATAATTTAAAGATCATATATTACCCATAAGAATACACTAAATTAGGTAACCTGTATCTCATGTGGAAGAATATATTATAAGAAAGTTGCTCATAACTTGTGAATGCAGACAACAAAATACTAATTGAATGAATTAACAATTTTACACCAGAGACTATCTTGGGGGCGGAGCCAAGATGGCAGCTGGTAAGCACGGACCAGAGTGAGCTCCGTACCCAAGTCCCTCCAAAAACCTATAAAAATGGCTCTGAACCAATTCTAGAACGGCAGAACCCACAGAACAGCAGAGGGAAGCAGGGCTCCAGCCCAGGACAGCCGGGTTGGTCTCTGGGTGAGCTCTATTCCACACGGAGCTGGGAGCTGGGAGCTGGGAGCTGGGAGCTGGGAACGGAGTGGAGCAGAGCCCAGCCTGAGCGGCGTGGACGATCCAGACCAGAAGCCGGGCGGAGGGGGCCCTAACGCCCTGAATATGTGAGCTGCGGCAGTTACCAGACCCCTCGACCCACAAACACCAAAGACTGCGGAGAAGGTTAGTGGGAAAAGCTGTGGGAGTGGAAGGAGTTCGCAGTTCGGCTTCCAGCCCCGGGGGCAGCGGAGGTGGGGCAGCTACAGCTGTTGTTACTTCCGGCTCCAGGCCCACCTGGTGGGAGGAATTAAGTGGCAGATCACAGCAGGGGTGCACAGCCTGCCGAAGATCTGAGCCCAGTCTGGACTGGGGGTCCTTGGGGAAGGAGGAGTGCGGCTCTGACAGAGCTGGCACCTCCCCCCCAAACGTAGAACTTAGAACTCTGTAATCTACAAGCAGTCATACCCCACTGAAAAACTCAAGGGTCAAGTTAGTTGGTTGGGAATATGGCCAGGCAGCGAAAACGCGCCCAGATTCAGTCTCAGACTTTGGATTCTTTCTTTGGTGACAAAGAAGACCAAAACATACAGCCTAAAGAAGACAACAAAGTCATAGAGCCTACAACCAAAGCCTCCAAGAAAAACATGAACTGGCCCCAGACCATAGAAGAACTCAAAAAGGATTTGGAAAAGCAAGTTAGAGAAGTAGAGGAAAAATTGGGAAGAGAAATAAGAAGGATGCGAGAAAACCATGAAAAACAAGTCAATGACTTGCTAAAGGAGACCCAAAAAAATACTGAAAAATACACTGAAGAAAACAACACCTTACAAAATAGACTAACTCAAATGGCAAAAGAGCTCCAAAAAGCCAATGAGGAGAAGAATTCCTTGAAAGGCAGAATTAGCCAAATGGAAAAGGAGGTCCAAAAGACCACTGAAGAAAATACTACTTTAAAAATTAGATTGGAGCAAGTGGAAGCTAGTGACTTTATGAGAAATCAGGATATTATAAAACAGAACCAGAGGAATGAAAAAATGGAAGACAATGTGAAATATCTCCCTGGAAAAACCACTGACCTGGAAAATAGATCCAGGAGAGAGAATTTAAAAATTATTGGACTACCTGAAAGCCATGATCAAAAAAAGAGCCTAGATACCATCTTTCAGGAAATTATCAAGGAGAACTGCCCTGATATTCTAGAGCCACAGGGCAAAATAGAAATTGAAAGAATCCATCGATCGCCTCCGCAAATAGATCCCAAAAAGAAATCTCCTAGGCATATTGTTGCCAAATTCCAGAGCTCCCAGATCAAGGAGAAAATACTGCAAGCAGCCAGAAAGAAACAATTTGAGTATTGTGGAAACCCAATCAGAATAATCCAAGATCTGGCAGCTTCTACATTAAGAGATCGAAGGGCTTGGAATGCGATATTCCGGAGGTCAATGGAGCTAGGATTAAAACCTAGAATCACCTACCCAGCAAAACTGAGTATCATGTTCCAAGGCAAAATATGGATTTTCAATAAAATAGAGGACTTTCAAGCTTTCTCAGTGAAAAGACCAGAACTGAATAGAAAATTTGACTTTCAAACACAAGAATCAAGAGAAGCATGAAAAGGTAATCAAGAAACGGAAATTGCAAGGGACTTACTAAAGTTGAACTGTTTTGTTTATATTCCTACATGGAAAGATGATGAGTATGATTCATGAGACCTCAGTATTAGGGTAGTTGAAGGGAATATGCATATATATATATGCATATATATATGTTTATGTATATATGTAGGTGAATGTGTATGTATGTATATATCTATGTGTATATGTACGTATGTATATATGTGTGTGTGTATATATATGTGTATATATATACATATGTAAAAGAGAGAGAGCAGACACAGGGTGAGTTGAGGATGAAGGGAAGATAGCTAAAAGAAATAAAATGAAATTAAGGGATGAGAGAGTAACATACTGAGAGAGGGAGATAGGGAGAGATAGAATGGGGTGGATTATCTCGCATAAAGGTGGCAAGAGGAAGCAGTTCTATGGGAGGAGGGGAGAGGGCAGGTGAGGGGGGGAATGAGTGAACCTTGCTCTCATCAGATTTGGCCTGAGGGGGAATACCATACATACTCAGTTGGGTATCTTACCCCACAGGAAAGAAGAGGGAGGAAGATAAAAAAAAAAAATAAAAGGCGGGGGGATGAGGGAGTGGAGGGCAGATGGGGGTGGAGGTAATCAAAACAAACAATTTGGAAAGGGGACAGGGTCAAGGGAGAAAATTCAATAAAGCGGGATGGGTTGGGAAGGAGCAAAATGTAGTTAGCCTTTCGCAACATGAGTATTGTGGAAGGGTTATACATAATAATACATGTGTGGCCTAGGTTGAATTGCTCAACTTCTTAGGGAGGGTGGGTGGGAAGGGAAGAGGGAAGGGAATTTGGAACTCAAAGTTTTAAAATCAGATGTTCAAAAACAAAAAAACTTTTTGTATGCAACTAAAAAATAAGATACACAGGCAATGGGGCGTAGAAATTTATCTTGCCCTACAAGAAAGGAAGGGAAAAGGGGATGAGAGGGGAGGGGGGTGATAGAGGGGAGGGCTGACTGGGGAACAGGGCAACCAGAATATACGCCATCTTGGAGTGGGGGGGGGAGGGCAGAAATGGGGAGAAAATTTGTAATTCAAACTGTTGTGAAAATCAATGCTGAAAACCAAATATGTTAAATAAATAAATTGCATTTAAAAAAAAATAAATTAAAAAAAAATAATACAAAAAAAAAAAAAAAAAAAATTTTACACCAGAGAAAATTTTACATCGGAAGCTTCAATGCATGTAATGGTTAAATTTCAGAAATTAAATATAACACTGAGAATTTTGTAAGCAACCACAAAAATGCCTTTTTCTATGAAGGAATATCCAATTGAATAACTCAGGATTAATAAAAAGCCATAGAAATTAGAGAAAATAATGTAATTTAATATTCCAAAAGCAAAGGGAGGTCAAGTTGTAACCCCCAAATAAAACTTCATGCAAAGGTGAAAAAAGGTTGTCTTTCAATGAATTAGAGGAATTTGAGCCCTAAGTAAACAGAAAATTCACCTTGCAGTTACTCCAAATAAAAGAATAACAAGCAATATAAATACGTATAGTTATCAAGAAAAAAACTAAACAATGAAATAAAATCTCTTATATGTAACATATACGTAACATTTCTTTAATATAAAAGAAGTTGGACTAAAGATGGAAGTAGAACAAAGAGAATTCATTAAGGAACAAACATGAACTAATATTTTATAAATTTAAAGGTGTCTTAAATAATCATGAGAAGTAAAGAAGGAAGAAATGAATTAATGTTCCATGGACTAAACTGCATCTTCCCCTAGAAGTGAAATAATATTTTTGTACAGAAGGGATAGAATAATGGGAAGTCACTAGGGAAAGAAAACACACCGTAGAGCTAAAATGCATTTCCATACATTGTAGAAGTGGAGAAAAATGAAATATTAATTTATTTCATCTCTTAAGTAGAGAGAGTAGGGAAAAAATAGAGGTAAGACATTTGGTTGAGGGCATTATAAGATAAGTTTTGGTGTAACAGAGAAAATGAAAAGTTGCCATGAAAGAAACAAATAGGCTTTCCCAGACAGCCAGAGGTATTTTTGAAACAAACAAACAGAAAGAACAATAAAAAAATCCTACATAATAGGGCAATTCATTTCAAATAAATTACAAAAGTATCTACGTTTCCATCTATCAATTCATATACAACATTTAAATAAAATTGCAAAATATACTTAAAGGAAGACAAATAATTAGAGGGAAATTAATTGATCATGTTGGGCAGCACTGATATGATAAATCTGCAATTATTTCTTAAATTAACTTACAAATTTAGTGCTACAGATATCAACTGTCAAGGACAGTAGGAGTAATAGCTGCCAGAGTTTCTGATAGTGACTCAGGCCTCTAAAAACTTGTGCTGTGGTTTTCAAGATATATAAGGAACTGATTCAAATATATAAGAATAAGAGCCACTTCTCAATGCTCAAAAGATATGTAAAATGTGGTTTAGTAAGAAAGAAATCAACACAACCAATAACCACATAAAATTAATCAAATCATTAATGATTATAGGAGTGAAAATAATGCAACTCTGAAGTTCCTCCTCACAAATATCAAATTGGCAAAATTGAAAAAAAAAAAGAGAATGATAAATGTTGAAGAGGCTATGGGAAAATAGGTTCATTAATGCATTGATGGGGCCATAAATTGGTATACACTTTCTATAAAGCAATTTGTAAAATATGCCCTCCAAATCACAAAACTGTGCATACCCAATGAGAGTAATATCACTACTGTACCTATATACCCAAAGAGATCAAAGAAAGAAGAAAGGAACCCTTTTGTAAAAAGTATATAGATATATAGCACCTCATTCTTGGCTGAATCCAGTTCCTCTTCACCCTCAGCATCAGGACATGCAATTTAACTTTCAGGAAGTATCTTTTCTGCCTGAAAGTGAGTACTTTTAATTTCATCTTTACTAAAAATGAAAAAAAAACTAATTTTGATGGATTATCCCATTAATTTAAAAAAAATCCCCACTGTCTTCCTCTTGTTTATATTTGCCATTCCTGAACATGATATTTTGTATTCAGTTTAAACTTCAGAGGTCCAACGGGTATACTTCTTCAAAAACCAGTTTTATTAATATTAAATATATTGATAAAAAAAACAAAAAAATGTTGAGGAAATATACTAAAATATTTAGGGCAGCCCTTTTGTGGTAATAAAAACTAGAAACAAAATGGGTGTCCATTCACTGAGAGATGACCAAACAAATTGTGTTACACTAATGTAATCAAATATTATTTCACTATGAGAAATGATGAATGAAAGGAATTCAGAGATATTGATTGAGTTAATATAATTTAGGTTGGGGGTACTATCAGAAGGAAGACACACTACAAAGAACAAAGAAAGAAAGGTTTCTGGGAGAGTGTGCCTGGTATTTTAATTGATATGAGGGAAACCAGGACATAAAGATGAGAAGAAATGGCATTTCAGGTGTGAGGATGTTGTTGTTTGTCCCTTGTTTTCAAAGATAACCAGTGACATCAAAGGGTGATGTCTTGAATTGCCTATGAATTGGATTTAAGTGAGGCAGAGTTGCGCAAAGCCATTAGCCTCACTCTCTCTTCCAAAGTTGTTGAAGTGCAGTGGTGTAACAACAGTGTTACTAGCAGCTGCCATGGAGGTATAAGATCAACAACACCAGCACACAAGAGGGCTGCTGGCATAGGTTCTTTGATCTGCTTTTCTAAGGAAAGCAACTTTAAGGGGTTAACAATTTTACTTTAATTAAACGTACATATACCATTAACTTAGCTCAGGGGAAAAAGACAGCACTCTGAACTTCACAGCAAATATAAACAGAAATTAAAAATAGATCAACAGACAAGTTTTCATCTGTCTGACCAAATCATAATACATACATAGTTACTAGAGAGAAACACAAACATCTGGGTTTTCAAAGCCGGAGGGGGGCGGGCTGCTTCAACAGCTACCCAGAGTCTTGTCACCAACACTCTTTCAATGAATGTGCCCCCAAAGGCAAAATGCTAACCGCTGAGTTTATATACACTTCTTCAGGGTCAAAGGGTGTCAAAACCATTCGACTCAAACCCATGTTACTTAGGCCTTCTTGTGACTTAAACATTTGCTCAGGGTCAGAGGGCAGAACTAGGCCTTCTCTTGACATAAGCAGGTCATTACAGATTCTCTGTTCAATTAAAGATTCCTCAGTGCTGAGAAGAACTCCAAAACAAAGACAACAAAAAGTCCACTTTGCTTGCCATTACATTTGAAAAGAAAAACTCATCAAAGGTACTTGATTACCTCAGCATTCCAAAGGAGAAAACAATAAAAAAAGTTCCATCCTAATTACCATAAAAGTGGGAAGACTGGATATTTATATCAGAATGTTGGATGTTCTTTCCTGAGAATTTCTGTGAGGATAAATATGAGATTGGCAAGGATGAATGATCTTCATTGTTGAAGGGAGAACCCACACTGATGAGAGCGTTCAAAATACATAGTCATGTAAAACAAAAGCATTAACTTCTCATTGGGTCAAAATCTGGAGCAAGAAGTAAGCTTGGCAGTCATGTAGCTCAATACCTTCATTTTACACATGAGGAAAAAAAGAATTCAATGTTAAATGTGTCCTTTTATTTAAATCATTAGTCTTGAATGATTTACCTTTGAGTTTTTAAAACTGAGGTGAATGCTCTCTTTAAGGAATTTAGGACTCTCACCCAAAGGGGAAAGTGCAAAGACAAGTTCTAGAGATTTAATCCCCTTTTCCCTAAAAGGGAAGAAAACTAGAGGAAGATGATGCCTGTGGAATTAAAGAAAGGTTTTTATTAAGCAGGGAAATAAAACATGCATGTGGGGATTGACAGTGTATGATAACAGCCCTCCAAATAATGGACGGTAAGAGTTCATATATCTTTTGAACAAAGGAAGGTAAGAAATTTGGGGGAGAGGTTGGCTTAAAAAGAAATGAGCCAATGAGTCCCAACCCTGAGGGGAGGGGATGAGGAATTCCAGGTGTCAAGGCTGTGACCTTTGATACACAAATCAAATAAACAGTCCATAGCTCAAGGCTTGATAAGGAGATGTTGTATTATCTTACTCATCACAAACATTTTTTTTGCCCTTGAAGGAAATGATTAGCAGATTTTTTCCTCTTTTTTTTTCCTGGTTTTCTCATCATTCTTCCAACCTCAAGGAATCTATAATACATTATAAATGAATTAACACTAGGTCCATCTGAAGGTTTATGCTTCTTTCCTGTGGAATAATTATTCAGTTTTCCAGCAATTATTTTTCAGTTCTTGTAGTATTTTTTTTGAGTCTTTGGCTTTACTTTGCTTTGTGCTTTTTTAAAACTAACTCTTTCAATGAGGGCTAGAATGATTGTAAATGCTTGACTTCTGAACATAACTAGCTGGGATTATATCTTGAATAGTCATTGAAGTGTGCTCTTTAAAGTTACACTTTTGTTTGATTCTTTAGAGTAATATACATTCTTAAAAACTACAAAATAAACAATATAACAAAAAAGAACAGTAGAACATATGACTATTACATGGAGAAATCCAGCCAATAGGTAACTATCTAATAATTGGAAATCTGGTGGACTTAATCTGGTTTCATATTATCAAGGACATTCTGATTCAGTCTAGTATCAGAGAAGCACACATTCATGACTATTGCTGTCATGTATTGAAAACATATCATACGAATTGTCTCAAGTAAAATGCATAATGCGGAACAGCAACCCTGAAGGTGATGCTATTATTATCCTCATTTCTACAGATGAAGAAACTAAGGTAAAAAGAGGTTAAATGATATATCCAGAATTACACTTTTAATAAGTGTCTGAAGTGGGATTCGAACCCAGGTCTTCCTGATTGAAGTTCCAGAACTCTATCTGTTGTGCTACTAGTTGTCTTTCCACAAATAAGTGATGAGGATCCTCATTCCAACTCTCATTCCCACAGACTACTCTTGAGTCCCAAGCAAGGCAAAAAAAGACAACATTAATGAAAAACAAACACTATAGAGTAAGGGTTGCCCATGACATAAGCCTAGACGAAAAGAAGTCCATATCATCTATAACCCTCAAAGAAAATCTACTGGAATTCCTTGAAGAAGTGAAGAGTTTCAAAAGGATGATATGAATGAAAAAAAAGCTCTAGATGAAAGACTCAAAACTCTAATGATAATAATTGCTAACATTTATATGGAGGCAGCTAGGTGGCTCAATGGAGTCAGGAAAAACTGAGATCAAATCTGGCCTCAGGCACTTACTAGCTGCGTGCCTCTGGGCAAGTCACTTAACCTCTGTTTGCCTTAATCTACTGGAGAAGGAAGTGGCAAGCCACTATAATATCTTTGCCAAGAAAACTCCATGGACAGTATCAGTATGCTATGGTCCACAGGGTCACATAGAGTCAGACATGACTGAATAGCAACAACAAAATTTACATAGTCCTTTAAGGCTTTCATTGTAATAATGTTATCTTGCAGCTAGCTGGTAGTGGATAGTTGGCTCAGTGGATAGAGTTTTGGGCCTTGAGTCAGGAAGACCTGATTTCCAATCCAGTCTGGAAATAACAAACCACTCCCATGTCTTTGCCAAGAAAACCCAAATGGGGTCATGAAGTCTGACTGAAATGACTGCACAACAACTGAACAATATTATATCATTTAGTTCTCATAACAACACTGCAAGGCAGGTATTATTATTATTTTCATTTTCCTGTGGCTGAGGTAAATTTAGTGAATTGTCTAGGGTCACACAGTTTAGTGTCTGATGTAGGAGTCATATTCAGGTCTAGTTGACCTTAAGTACAAATATCTAACTACTGTGTCACCTAGTTAGTACTACTGAAGAGAATTTGGAGAATAAACAGCTTAGTATAAGAGGCACAAAAGCTAACTCAAACAAGAGACTTTTTAAAAACTGGGTTGGACTGGACACAGATCAATGACTCCATGAGGAAAAAAAGAAATACTAGAAAAATTAAAATAACCACAAAGGTAAGATGTCTTACAAAATTTAAAAAACCCAACTTGGAAAATATTTCACGTTGAAATAATTTAAGAATCATGAGACTATCATTCTAATTACATAAAATTGAAAAGTTTTTTCACAAAGAAAACCAATGCAAAAAAATTAGAAGGAAAGTAGAAAATGGGAATTTTTTACAGTAAGTACCTCTGTTTATAAAGGCCTCATTTCTCAAATATATAGAGAACTGTGTCAAATTTATAAGAATACATGCCATTCCCCAATTGATAAATGGTCAAAGGATATGAACAGGCAGTTTCCAGAGAAAGAAATCAAAGATATCTATAGTCATATAAAAATGCTTTAAATCACTCTTGATTAGAAAAATACAAAATAAAACAACTCTGCCTATCAGATTGGCTAATATAACAAAAAAAGGAATATGATAAATATTGGAGGAAAACTGGGACACTAATGCATTTGTTGGGGGAGTTGTGAACTTATCCAGCCATTCTGGAGAACTATTTGGAACTATGCCCAAAGGTATATAAAACTGTGCATAGCCTTTGATCCAGCAACACCACTGCAAGACCTATATCCAAAAGAGATTTAAAAAAGGGAAAAGGACCTATTTGTACAAAAATATTTATAGCAGCCATTTTTGTGGTAGGTAAGAATCAAAAATTGAGCAGATGCCCATCAATGGGTGAATGGCTTAACAAGTTGTAGTATATCATTATGATGGAATATTATGTCCTATAAGAAATGACAAGTAGGATGATTTCATGAGAAAAGCATGGAAAGATGTATATGAACAGATAGATACAAGGTGAAGTGAGCAGAACTAGAAGAACATTGTGCACAGTAAAAGCAATATCATACAATGAAGAACTGTGAATGACTTGGCTGTTCTCAGAAATACAACGATCCAAGACAATACCAAAGGCCTAATGATGAGAACTGCTATCCACCTCCAGAGAAAGAACTGATGTTATCTGAATATAGACTAAAGCACTCTTTTTCTTCCTTCTTTGCCTCCCTCCTCCCTCCTTCCTTCCCTCCCTCCCTCCTTCTTTCCTTCCTTCTTTCCTTCCTTCCTTCCTTCCTTCCTTCCTTCCTTCCTTCCTTCCTTCCTTCCTTCCTTCCTTCCTTCCTTCCTTCCTTCCCTCCTTCCTTGGAACTCAAAACTTATAAAAAACAACAAATGTTAAAAAAAGTTCACATGTAGTTGGGGGAAAATAAAATATTATTTAAAAAAGAGTCATGAGACTACTTGAAAATTTCCTTGATAGAAAAGATAAATACCATAAGCTTAAGAAATCATGAATTAAAACTGCCCAGAAAAGTTCTAAAAGATGGTAAAATAAATTCTGAAAGAACCCATTGGTCACTTCCTAAAAAAAACCACCAAAGAAAAATTCAAAGAAACATTCAAAGAAACATAGCTCCTATGTTAAAGAAAAAAATCATGTAGGCAACTATTAAGAGTTCAAGTAACTTCCAAGAAGGGGGAAAAACCAAAGACCAGTATCTTTGCCAAGAAAAACTCAGGGACAATTACTACTTCACTTGGTCAGGAAGAGCTGGACATGACTGACTGACTCAACAGCAATATCAGAAATTTAAAGAGTAATTAATTCTGGTATATAAATGACTCTCAGAAATAGGAGAAAGAAGGGATCCTATTAAATTCCTTCTGTGATACAAATATGTTCTTCTGGAAAGAGTAATAATAAAACAACTGATAAAAAAATGCTGCAAATTATAGTGACCAAACTTGGCCTCAAAGAAGAGATGTGAAGAATGAAACTTCTCCTGCTTCTTTGTAGAGGTGGAGATTATGATTGTGGAATAATACACATTCTACGAGACTTTTTTCCAAAAGTTGGTTAGTTTTATTGACCTTTCCTCTCTCCTCATTTTTGTCCTTTGTTATAAGGAATGATTGCCTGAGTGTGGGACAATAGAGGATGCCTTGGGAAATAATGTCTGTGATGAAAAAACAAAGATATCAACAAACATTTATTTAAAAAAAGTTCATACTTTAAAACATGAAAGCCCAAGGTCAAAAGGGAATGGTATAGAATAGATCCTGACAATAAGGAAAGCAACAACAACTGGATTCTAGTGAAGAAGTTTCATAAAACAAGTGGGCCATGATCAAAGATGAATTCAGTAGGTAGGATTGGGGAAAATACAATGCAAATACAGAAGGGGGAAAACTTAGATGGAAACTGAAAACAGATAACCTATGACATTTCTTAAAAACCAAAAATGATCTCAAAATATTGCTTTTCTTTGCTTCCAGAAAAAGGAACTTTGCATTGGATTTTCTACTAAATGTTTATGAGGATTTCTCTTTCTGAGCTAGAAAACTGGAAATTACTTTAGATTTATATCATATAGCTATGCTGAGGATTTCTAAAAGTATGCAATACATAACACTCTCAACCCCAGTTAAAAGAAATGAAAACAATTTTCTCACAATACTTACTAAATGGATAAAAATACATTTGTTTTAATATCCAATATTTATTTTTACTCAATACATGCCAAGTAAATTGCAAATGAATATTGAATGAGTCATGCATGCATGCCATTACTTTTGTAAATTATCTCTTCACATATGTTTGATATTTTAAAATAATACTGTGCATTGCTGATTTTCGGATGTTAAAATAACATATATATTCGTACATGTGGAAGAAGTATACATATACATGGGCAAAATTATGCTGTTTATAGTTGAATTATTGTAACTATATGTTTGAAGAGATGCAAATCTTTATAAAATCTTTTTCAGTTAAGGCTTTAATCAGATCTGCATTTCATGTCTTTCTATAATATCAGATAAGTGATTAAGGGTCCATTGTATTGTTAATTCCCATTAGTGTTGATGGGAGCAAAGCACATGTACTGAAGAAAGATAGACTCTTTAGAATTGAGGATTATGAAATTTATCACAGGAAAAGGGTATTTATAGTCTCTAGACTTTGACAGCACATTGTCCAAGTCCATCATCAACTTAAGCATATTTCTTCAAGGCTTTAATGATTTAATCAATAGGAAGCAGCATAATTTTTTCCAAATCAGCTCAGAATCCATAGAATAAAGAATGGGTACTGTGCTTTTTTGCATTGTATTTTGAATGGTCCTGATCATTTAAAGTTACATGAAGTTATACACATGGACAAAGACATTTAAAATTATAGGAGGTATTAAAAGTTTTATTGTGGCCTTTCTCCCCCCCCAAGAGTTATTTGCCTTTATGCTCCTGAACACTCCCTTGTAACAAAGGGGAAAAATTAAATAAAAACAATTGACACAGTAATTTCCTATACCATATTCCATACCAACAATTCCCTACCTCTCTACTTGGAGGAGGTATTAATGTTTAATCATCATTTCTCTGGGCTTGGATTTGGTCATTGCGATGAACCAATAGTCAACTACCTTGTAGACTTACTAATAATTCCAGAATACTTTTCTACAGAAAATTTACTTGAATGCAGAGTAAAATTAGAAGAAACAGAACTGTATACACATTGACTATGAGGAGGAGATAAAAATAAAGAATGAAGGAAAATGGGGTCAAAGGTGGAAGTATTTTGAGGCAGGGGAAGGAAACACAGAATGAAATCATCTTTATAGCTTTGTTGTTTGTTCATTTCTAAATTATTACAGGTTATGGGGTTTGAATAAGAGTTTGTTCTTTGTTTCGTATATTTATTCAATTTTTTATTTGCATTAATGGTGAATCAAATTGCAATTACATTTTTTTCAAAGCAGGAGATGTCTTTTAGAAGTTCTACTCACAATCTTACCTCAGAATATACCTCAGATGCCATGTGTACATTTATTTTAATTTTTTCTAAAAACTCTCCTCTCCTTCTCACCTTTAACCTCTATTCCAACTTAGTAGTGCCATATTACAGACATTTTGGAGTGCTTTCACATACCAGAAAGTCTTTAGGTATTATATGTTTTTCAGCTTATGAGTCCATTAAGTGATACATAAATTAGTAATAATACATAAAATATATGATGCAAACATTAGCAAAATTTCAGCCTTTCAATCCACAGGGAGAGGGATTACAATTTCAAAGATTTAGGGAATTCACAGGACAGGAAACTCCCTCTACCAATGCAGGTCAGCACTTTCTTTGCATCTTAGTCTGAAAGTTTCCTAGTGCAACTTGCTTAGGGTCAATAGCCAGTATGTGTCAGAAGAGGGATTTGAACCCAGAGGTCTTCCTAGTTTTGAGGCTTGGCAGATCCCTATCCCCTACACAATCCTGACTCTAGTTCATAGTTGCAACTGTTTCAACAATACGGCTAGCACCTGCTGTGGGGGGTGTAAAATCAACAACAACCAGCTCACAGAATGCTGCCCAGGTTCTTTTGATCTGCTTTGCTAAGGAAAGAAACATTAAGGGGTTAACAAGCTTACTCTAGCGGGGCGAAGCCAAGATGGCAGCTGGTAAGCAGGGACTTGCGTGAGCTCCCCGCCAGGTCCCTCCAAAAACCTATAAAAATGGCTTTGAGCAAATTCTAGAACTGCAGAACCCACAAAGTAGCAGGGGGAAGCAGGGTTCCAGCCCAGGACAACCTGGATGGTCGCTGGGTGAAGTCTAACATGCATGGAGCTGGGAGCAGAGGGGAGGGGAGCCCAGCGTGGGTGCTGGCAGGACCAACCAGACCAGGAGCTGGGTGGAACAGTCCCTAGGGCCCTGAATCAGTGAGCTGTGGCAGTTACCAGACTTCTCAACCCACAATAACCAAAGACAACAGAGAAGATTAGTGGGAAAAGCTGTGGGGGACAGAGTGGAAGGAGTTTGCAGTTCAGCCACCACCCCGGAGGCAGGAGGGGTGGGTGCAGCTACAGAACTACAGCTGCAGTTGCTTCTGGCCCCAGGCCCACCTGGTGGGAGGAATTCAGTGGCGAATCAGAGCAGGACTGCAGAGCCTGCTTAAGATCTGAGTCCAGTCCATGTTGGCGGTTCTTGGGGAAGGAGGAGTGCTGGTGTGGCAGAGCTGGCAGTATAGAAATAGCTCTGAAAACAACAGAGCATCCCCTCAAGCTTGGAACAAAGTACTCTTTACTCTACGAGCAGTCATACCCCGATGAAAAACTCAAGTGTCAAGTAAGTTGGCTGGGAACATGGCCAGGCAGTGAAAACGCACTCAGATTCAGACTCAGACTTTGGAATCTTTCTTTGGTGACAAAGAAGACCAAAATATACAGCCCGAAGAAGTCAATGAAGTCAAAGAGCCTACATCAAAAGCCTCCAAGAAAAACATGAACTGGTCTCAGGCCATGGAAGAGCTCAAAAAGGATTTGGAAAAGCAAGTGAGAGAAGTAGAGGAAAAATTGGGAAGAGAAATGAGAATGATGTGAGAAAACCATTAAAAACAAATCAATGACTTGCTTAAGGAGACCTAAAAAATACTGAAAAAATACTGAAGAAAAGAACACCTTAAAAAATAGACTAACTCAAATGGCAAAAGAACTCCAAAAAGCCAATGAGGAGAAGAATGCCTTGAAAGGGAGCTGATAACAAGGGCTGGCCCAGAGTCACATACACTACCACTGCTGTGGATCAGAGCCCTGATAAAGAAAAGCTAACCCTTGGTTTTATATCTTTTTCAGGGTCAAGGGTGAGTCACACATGCGACTCACCCACGTGACCTGAAATCATCACAAAGATGCAACTTAAACCCATGTGGTCTAAAAGCCTCTGATGTCACAAACATGTCACTCAAACTAAGTAAACTAGGCTTTCACTTCAGGCAAGGAGGTCGGCAAGGACTCCTAATTTAATCAAGGAAATAAAGGCCAAAGTCTTCAAGGGCACTTGGTTGAACTAAGTGCTAAGAGCCCATTCTGATTGCCAACAGAGCAAACTTCCTCTGAAAAACCTTCAAGTTCTCTCAAGAGTCTCTTCTCTCAGAAAACTGTATGATTCTCTCTCTCTCTCTCTCTCTCTCTCTCTCTCTCTCTCCCTCTCTCCTCTACCTGCCTATCCACAGAGATATTAGACTGAAGCAATTGCACCAGACTAATTTTTAATTTAATATTTTTTTAAAATTGCCCATCCAAGTCTAATTATGGCTAATGACACTCTCTTCTGTAAAGTGAATGTGTAGAGATATTTTTGCCAAGTCTAAAAGGGAATGACAATAATAGCAAATAAAAATCTAAATTAAGGAAAAGAGAGTAAATAAATTTTTAATCATACAAAATTTAATACTTATGTTAAGGAAGAGAATATTAAAAGTCATTTTACATAGAATGAATTTATATCAGATTGGATGTTAGAGTTGTGCAGCCTTGAGTGATATGATAATCATGATCCCCTCCCCCTAGTTGTATGAGGGGACTGAAATTTATATACTCAATAACTAGGAAAAAATCATAAAGGATCAGTCTAAAAGAATCTATCTCACTCCATTTTTTGCTGCCACTCCATAGTAATTTTAATATTTTTCTATGTCTTTGCTTATTTTTTTGTGCCAAACATTGTTTTCAAATGCAGTCTGTTTTGTAATGGGTACTATAAACTGCAAGCTTCCCAGCCAACACATACAATTTAAAGGTACTGTAATGAAATTGTCAACTACAGAAAATATAAAAATAGAATGGTAAAAATCCTACCACTTTTAAACTCTGCTAAGACCTAAATTTAAAGTTAAAAATATCATGTGGCTCATGTTTATATTTTTGAGATATGTGAAAGAAAAGAGAATTTCAAACACTACACTAATCTATTACTTACCTTATTCATTATTTTCAAATTTTTGGAACAAAATCCCAAAGACTCTGATTAATTTTCTTCAATTAATTCTTTTTTATAAACTGGACTTCTGATTTATAAACTATACTTCAGTTGTTTCTGAATATAGAGGCCAGAGTCATTATTAATTTATTGAATTCTTTGAAGAAAGTTATGTATGTATTATTTGAAAACAGTAAAAGCAAATTGACCACAATATGTCACATAAATGTTTTCAATATCCAATAAGAAAACATTAGACTTAAACAAAAATAACTGGTCTTTTGGGGGTCAAATCTGAGATGAGACAAATAGTTTTTCTCATTAAATGATTAAGCTATAATTGAACAAACAAATTAGGTAGTAAATTGCCCTAGAAATGTAAATATAGCACCTTGGCAAGACCTCTTTCACATGTCAACCCTTCAGAATAACAAACCCAGCTTCAGACAATATTGTGAGTCTGCATTCATGCAATTTCATGCTCTCAAGCCTTCACCAGTTTGTTACCTCTATTTGTGGTTAGCCAGAGGACATGATTAATTCAAAGAAAAGGTATTTATTAAAATAACCTAATTAGAAAAAATAGCAATAGAATCTTCCTATCCACTCTCCCCTTGTCCTCTACAATAAACATGGCATAAAACTCTACCACAAGTATTTGATCAATGGGATTATGAATGAAACAATTCACACCTGTCAGGCTGCAGGACGACTGAAGTCTTCAGGTAACATGATTACCCTGCTGTTTGGGGGCTTGTGACTTTCTGGGTGCTGCCTCCACTAGGCATTGAGTCACTTCTGCTCTTTCTCACTGTTTCTGCTGTTTTTGGCTTCCTTTGGTGTATGCTGGGGGTGTTACTCAGTTAGATTCTTGGTCTCTGTTTGGCCAGGAAAACTCCCCTATTAATTTCTTTGTGTCATCTCTTCATAGACATTAGCTAACCAGCTCAGTTCTAGTCGGGTAGGATGTGATGATTAGGAGGTTCACCCTAAAAAAATCCAGTCTCACAGTTCTTCTGTTATGACTGGACCAGAGCCAGTTATCAAAAGTAAAGCACAGTGCACCAAGCCTAGAATTGTGTTCTCTTCTTTAACATTATTTCTAAGATAGAGATTGAAATATTCCACTCATGTAATCATCTTCTATAGGGTTAGCAAATCCCCAAATCAATTTCTGGCCTTGCATCGATATTAATTTGAACTAGAATAAGGGAAGCAGAGAAGCTGAAGTCATTATTCTCTGTCCACTTAGCCTAAGTTCATGCCTTTATTATGAATATCTGGAAGCATCAAAAACTGAGAGCACCATATCTTCACCACTGTAAAACATCATTGACCTCCTATTTGTAAGTCCTTCACGAGAGGGGTGTTTCAGTGAAGTCCCAGACTTTTTAATTGAATGAATCAGAGGTATGACCTAGGTATGAACCAGGCCTGGACACCTCTATTGATTCAATTAATGAAGGACATCAGATTACATGAGAGGAGACCTTGATCAATTAGAAAGGGTTGAAAGCCGCTGGATATAATGGGGTGATGAAAACATGGTCAAAGAGACACAATCAGTCAGTCTCTGCGACTCTTGCATAGAACGAGAAGCTAATTTTGAATCAGAGAAACCGAATATGGGACTAATAGTTCCAACCAACCTCAATAAGAAAAGCATTTGACTTGGGTTGGGGAGAGGGGAGAATAGAGGAGACTAGCCTCTGATTCTCCCCCTGACCCATGACCAGAAGATGACATTGTGCATTTCTCAAGGTTGCAGGATTTTACATCTTTTCAATGTTGCCAGAATGTCAGTAGTTGGAGCAGCCTTTGTATCAGAAAGCAAGGAAAGAATAGACCTACTAAGGAAAAGCACATTCAGAAATCTGGTAGATTTGTAGAAGAAAACTCCACTTTTTCTAAGGTGAAATTCATGAGGACTCCACAGAAGAAGAAGACGATTTCCAGCAATCAGGACCAGGAGGTAACCCTTTGCTACTTATGCTCCCTACATTTTAAGCCACTTTTCCCCTTGACTCTATATTTACTTCTGGGATAGTGTGTCCCAGACTCTTGGGGGTTTGGTTTTTACTAACTGTCCTTATTATACTACTTAAAAAATGCCCTTTCTAAAAATTAACTGTGGTTGAAAAACTGATACCAATTGACAACCACGGGGGAAGCACCATAGTTAGGGTTTGGAAGCTATGGAGGGTTAAGACATGGAGTCAGGACAACTGAATATGAATCCTGCTTTTGGCACT
Organism: Trichosurus vulpecula; assembly: GCF_011100635.1. NCBI lineage: Eukaryota > Metazoa > Chordata > Mammalia > Diprotodontia > Phalangeridae > Trichosurus > Trichosurus vulpecula. Next base: position 187,871,474 of record NC_050577.1, on the reverse strand, counting down.
AATTCATTGTGAGACCCAGAGCCAGTCAGCTAACCTTTCTCAGCCTCAGTTTCATCAGCTATGGGATATATCATTTGGAAGATTCACCTCTTGCAGTAAGTATGCCGGCCTACAAAGCTTCCCATATTGTCCACTAATTGGCTACTTCAGCTAGCTTCTTAAAATATTACAAATGTGGGTTCCTTGAAACTCTGAACCTGAGATTTCTTGGTCCTTCGGGGAAAGTATTTCTGAACAATGGCTGATAGACAGCAGGCTTGACTCAAACTTCTGTATTAAAAGTCATGTGCTACTGGTCAGTTTCTTTTGGTGACTGGTAGATCTAGTTTTCATAGGCTCCAGTCATTCTCTTTGACCCTTTAACTTGATGGAATGGATTTGTCTTTTGGATCAAGGGGGCTCTTCCTGTTCCTCAGGAAGTTGTAGGTTCAACAATAACAATTTATTATCTAGAATTATTGTTGAACCTACAACTTCCTAAGCAATATCTCTGTGGCATGTTCCAGCCATGGTTGTAAAGTTTTCTTCTTTGCCTTTGCAAAGGAATGAAAATTCATCCTTACTGATCTCCAAAAAACCAAAAGACTAATATGTTACAGCCTACTTTTGGACTATATATCGCCCAAGAGATACCCACAGCAGCTGCTATGAATATGCAAAGATATTTCCAGGGTTGAATCACAAAATATAACACACTCTGTTCCTCAAAGACAACACCAAGATATTTATTCAGATACCAGAAAGTCACCACGGTAACAAAGAAGTTTATACATATCAACAATCCAGGAAGTGCTGACATCCCCAAGCCTTCCCTCTGTTAGGTCTCCGCACAAACTCCCCTAGACAAAATTCCTTCCTCTCTCACTCAAGCTAGGTGCTCTGCCTCAGCTCTGCCTCTCTCTCTCCCAGCCCTGCCTCACTCTCAATTCCTGCTCCACCCTTTCTGCCCATCCATTTGGCAAGCTCCTGCCACCTTGGGCCCCATGTGAGTTAGGTTCCATCACAGCAGTCAGCTGGGCACGAGCTCAGAGCAGGCCACACAGGCCTATTAACGGGTGGGAAAGATCTTCCCATTCCGTCAACATTACCAGGCTATAATACTTTTTCACAATCTGTCTCAAGAGACTATGCCTTTTTTGAACATTGGATCACTGACCTAATGAGAATTTCCTGCTTCCTAACAGTACCCTAATTTCTTCTATAATTCATCCTTCCTTCTTGGGGAGGGGCTTCTTCTTGGTTAGTAAGTCTTTGTCATAAATGAAGGGTTTAGTAACAAATCTTCAAGGTTTTCCTTCTTTTGGCATATATTTGGAGATCTGGAATTACTCCACAGTTTCAAGTTGCTCATGTAACGCAGCAACTGCATTGGTTGATCACAGATCAAATCATTTATTCAGTCTTTCTCTATGAATTCCTATCTTCTCTTTCTCTCCACTGCCCCAGAAAAATGTAGGGCCCAAATATTTGATGTTTATTTAAATTTTCTTCAAGATTGTGTTTAATAGATTTTATTTATTTTTTTCATGCAAACTTATTTACATATTAGTCATGTTGCCAAAAATACCAATAAAAGCAAGCAACAAAAAGCAAATTTAAAAAGTACACTCCAATCTGTACTCAGAGTATATCAATGCTTCTCTGAAGGTAGATAGCATTTTTCATCATGGGTCCTTTAGAACTGTCTTCGATCACTGTCTTGATCAGAGCAGCTAAGTCTTTCATAGGTGATCATCACTACAATATTGTTGTTATTCTGTACAATGTTCTTCTGGTACTGGTCACTTTGCTTTGCATCAGTTCATATAAATTTTCCCAAGTTTCCCTAACATCATCTTGATTGTCATTTCTTATAGCAAGATAGTATTCTGTCACAATCATATACCACAACTTGTTCAGCCATCCCCTAATTGATGGGTAGCACTTCAATTTCTAAAAACAAGGATGAAAATAATTTATATATATATATATATATATATATATATATATAGGTCCTTTTCCCTTTTCCTTGATCTTTTTGAGATACAGACTTAGTAGTGGTATTGCTGGGCTTAAGGGTATGCACAGTTTAATAGTAGGGTATAATTTTTCACATCTTTAGCCCACTTTTATCATCAACCTCTTGCTAGCAACTGAATTTGCACTTTTAAGTAGTAAGAAGTTGCTGCTTTCAAAGATTGCTCCCTTTTTGCCCCCACCATGGGAAGACCACTGTTCTAAACCATCATCACCCTGAGAACAGGTCTTAGTGTCTGATAATTTCAGAAATTTATTTAAGGAGAGAGTGAAGTAGGGATTCTACCCCCAATCTTTTCACTTTTCACCACTCTTGATAAAGTTATGACTCATGTTTTAATATCATTGTAATTCCATTGTATAGAACATGCAAAGCCTCAGCTCCCTCAATCAAAACAAGGAAGAACAAGATATTAGAGAGATGGAATTCTAATTCAAAAGCCTTTACTTATTTTGGAAATCATCTATTGTCAACCTTCTAGAGAGGAAAAAAAGATATTCTGTTTGTGGGATCTTGTGACTCCATGCATAGGGTTACAACTTTAGCAATTTATTAAATGAAAGTGTGAAGACAAGCCTTAGTACATTGAGAAAGTGTTTTGTTGAGCATAGTGATCTTTTAAACAACTTTAAAGTTCCGGGATACATTCTCTACTAATTTGTACTTCCTCAAAGAATTTATAGAAGTGTGCAAAGTCCTTTCAATCATGCCTTTACTGAAATTCATAGGTGCTTCCCAAATCAATAGTCCTTGGTGAGTGTATACCACACACACACACACACACACACACACACACACACACACAGACTCTCAGTGAGCATATTATATTGTAAAGGCAAGCAAAGTGGGACTTTTTGTTGCCTTTTGTTTTGGAGTGCTTTTCAGCACTAAGGCAATCAAGTGTCTTTGATGGAAGGAAGGCCCACACCCTTTTGCTAACTAGGTCATGAGAAGTGTGAAATCCTTGAGAGGTGTGAAGTGCTCTGACCCTGAAGAAGTATACATATACCCAGGGAATAGCCACTAGACTCAGAATTGAAAATTGAGAGAAGAGTGCTCAGAAGTAGAGGAGGAGAGGTTTTATTTAGGGGCTCACTCACAGTAAGTGTCATGTGATTTGACCAGACGAGACTCTAGGTAACCATTAAAAAGTCCCCCCTCCCCTACCCCCTCCCCTGGCTTCGAAAAACCCAGATGTTGGCGTTTCTCTCTCTTGTAATCATGTATGTAATGTCTTGGACAGAGAGCTAGAAGACTGTCTGCTGATTTGTGTTATTTTGCTCTGTTTATATAATTTCTGCTTATAATTTCTGTTTGTGTTTTCTCTGAAGTTCAGGGTGCTGACTTTCCTTTGAACTAAGTGAATGATATATGTACACTTCATTAAAGTGAGGTTGTAAACCCCTTAAAGTTGCATTTCCTTAGAAAAGCAGATCAAAGAATCTGTGCTAGCAGCCCTCCTGTGTGCTTGTGTTGTTGGTCTTACACCTCCACAGCAGTGACAAGTAGCATTGTTGTTACATATATATGCATATATATGTATACATGCACATGTATGTATGTATACATATAACTTCCTAACAGTGTCTTAATTTCTTCCATAATTCATTCTTCCTTCTTGGAACGATGTCACATACACATGACAGAGTACAGAGAAACTATCACCACTTTATTTCTGAAAAGTATGTATGTATGTATGTATGTATGCATATATGTGTATTCACACACATTTTTAGAAGGGATATTTGTTAAAGTATATAATAAGGACAATTGGTACAAACAAACCCCCAAGTGTCTGGACTTGAAATCAGGAAGACTCATCTTCATGAGTTCAAATCCGGCCTCGGACACTTATTAGCTGTGTGACCCTGGGAAGTCACTTAACCCTGTTTCCTTCAGTTTCCTCATCTGTAAAATGAACCCAATTCTCTAACCACTGTACCACTTTTTCCCTTGACTATATTTACTTGTAGTTACTTTAAACATAGATATCAACTGTGTGTGTATCCTGGGTAAATATTTATTTGAAAAAGTAAAAACTTTTAGACTATATGCATGTTCTACTTGTAGCAAAAGAAACATCTTGTTTAACTGTTTCCTGCCACTGTCTGTCATTAGTAAACAAAAATAACAATATCCTAATTATGGTCAAGTTTCCTTTATTCAATTTCAATTCAAGTTCAACTCAGTTCAATTAAAAGAAACATTTACTGCGTTAGTTGTACAAGACACAGTGCTAGGCACCAGTGATTCCAAGACAGGTGAGACATAAATCCTGCTATCAAGAATCACTATTATCTGATATCTATAGTAAGAAAGAGGCTACAGCAGGGATAATTGCAACCCACAAATTAGAAACTATCCTTATTTAGCCATTATTTTAAGTGTTACCTTATTATATCTTTTCTTATTTGACATAGTACTGGGCAGAAAAATGGACTCATTCCAATTTACCTCTTTTTCATGCCCCTGACTTAGTCTGTTAAAAGTGTTAATTGAGAAAGAAATATAGCCAAATGATACAAATAAGACATAGATGTAGAAAAGAAATCAATGACATAGGTAATCCAGAAACTAAATAACAGAAGTTACTTATGCTGAAAACATTTGTAGTTTACTGAAAATTTAAAGTATTCAGAGGCAGGTTTTAGTAAATATGCAGATGTTCTATTTTCCTGAGGAAAAGGCAACCCTGACTAATATAGTATTGTTAACGTATTGTTAATGCAATGGGAAGATATTTCCCATCCATTAATAGACACATGTGACTTGCCTGAGTCACATGAGTCTGAGTCATATGGAGACTGTGATAAGAGGAACTTGACTAAAGGATAGAGCAGGAAGGGGTGGAGCAGGAAGTGAGATAGAGCAGTCAGAAGTAGGAAAGAGAGAGAAGGCAGAGGAACTACAGAAAGTGAGAGAGGGAGTGATTTTGTTTATGAGAGATGTTTTGTGGAAAGGCCCTAATGAAGGGAAGGCTTGGGGATGTTGTTGCCCCCTGCATTGATAATGTGTATAGATTTCTTTGTTGCTTTGATGGATTTGGCTTTCTGGTGTTTGAATAAATGTTTTGGTTCTGTCTTCCATGAAGAGGGTCTGTTATATTTTGTGATTTAAACCTGGGAATTCACCTGTGTATTCATAGCAGCCACTGTAGGTATCACTTTGGTGATATGTGTGTGTGTGTGTGTGTGTATACATACACATACACACACATACATATATATACACACACACATGTATATGGCTCTGTTCTGGGCCCCTTTCTCTTCTCCCTGTATACTGTTTTACTTGTTGATCTCATCAGCTTCCATAGTTTCCATTATTGTACCTATCCAGATGACTCAGATGTCCTTGTCCAGCCACACCTTCCATCCTGACCTTGAACCTCACATCTTTAACTGCCCACTAGATATCCCAACCTGGATTATCTTATAGTCATTTTAAACTCAATATGTCCAAAACTGAACTAATTTCTCCCCAAATCCTCTCCTCCTCTTCCTAATTTCAATCAATCAATATTTATTAAACACCTTCTATGTACCATGCATTGTGCTAAGCACTGGGGATACAAAAAAAAAAAGAAGGAAAAAGACAGTCCTTGCCCTCAAGGAACTTATTATCCAATGGAGGAGACAACATGCAACCACATTTATTGTATACAAAGCAAGCTATATAATGGATAAGTAGAATTGATTGAAAGAAGTCATTGGAATTAAGAAGGATTGGGGAAGACTTCCTGCACATGGTGGGATTTAACTGGGTCTTAAAGGAAGCCAGTGAGGTCAGTCATTGTGTGAAGGAGGGAGAGCATGGGTCAGCCAGAGAAAATACCTAAAGCCAAGAGATGAAATGAATGTTTTAATCGTGTTTATTCACAGTCCTGATGTCATTGAATCAAAGGGTATGTTTTGGGAAACAAGTTGTAAGAAGACTGGAAAGGTAGAAAAGGGCTGGTTTATACATGGCTTTGAATGCCAAAAACTGAGCTTTTGTATTTGTTCCTGGAGGCAATATGGAATCACTTGAGTTTTCTGAGTAGGGTATATGTGACATGATTGACCTTCAATATGGGAAAATCACTTTAGTGGATGATTGGAGGGTGCATTGGAGTGGGGAGACACTTGGGGCAGCAGACGCACAGACAGGCTATTGCAACAAATCAGGCTTGAGGTGATAAGGGCCTTCATTAGAGTGATGGCAATGTCAGAGGAGAGAAGGGGGCACATGAGAAATGTTGCAAAGGTGAAATCAGAAGGCCTTGGCAATAGCTTGGATATTGAGGGTTGGGGGTTGGGGTGAGAGATACTGAGAACAGGAGTCAGAATGACTCCTCAGGTTGTGAGCCTGAGGGACAGGGAGGATGGTGTTGCCTTCTACTGTCCAGAGTGTCACCATATCTCCAGTCACTCAGGCTTATTACCCAGGTGTCATCCTCTACTCACACCTCATATACAATCAGTTGTCTGGCTACTAAATTCTACCTTTATAACATTACTCAGAGATGTTCCCTTCTCTATTCTGACACTGTAACTCCCCTGTTGCAGACCCTCATCACCTCACACCTACACTATTACAATAACCTGCTGCTTGGTCTCCCTTCCTCAAGTCTCTCCACATTCCAATCCATTCTTCATTCAGCTGTCTAATGGATCTTTCTAAATCAAAAGTCTGACCACATCACCTCCTATCATTAAACTTCAGTGGCTCTCGATTATATCAAGGATAAAGTATAAGATGCATTGTTTTAAAGTTCTTCATAATGTAGCTGCTTCCTACTTTTCCAGTTTTCTTATACCTTACTTTCCTCTACAAGCTCTGTGATCCAGAGACACTGGTATCTTTGTTGTTCCTTGAATAAGACATTCCATCTTCTGGCTCTGAGGGTTTTCACTGGCTATCCCCATGCATGAAATGTTCTTTCTCCTCATTTTCTACATTCTAGCTTCCCTAGATTCCTTCAAGTATCAGACAAAAATATTACTTTTTTGGAATCATCCTTTCACAATCTTAGTTCCTTCCTTCTGAGACTACTCCTCAATTTATCCTGTGGATCTTTTTTTGTATATAGTTGTTTACTCATAGTTTTGAGCTCCTTGAGAGAAAGACTATTTCTTTTTGGTCTTTCTTTGTATCCCTAGCCTTAGTACAATACCTGGTACATAGTAGGTGCTTAATAAATGCTTATTGACTATCTATTTACATATATAAGTGTGTATATACATATGTTTATATAGCTACACACACATATATGAAACAATGTTATGTAGTGGATAAAGAATGGGCCACAAAGAAACAAAGACTTGAGTTCAAGTCCTTCTTGTGACACATACTACTTGTGTAACCCTGGGGAAGTCACTTACCCTCTCAGTGAGCTAGGCAACTCTGTAAGGCTCTAAGTTGTACAGAAAGCACCAACCTTCATTGGAAAGAGGGAATTTCCTCACCTGGGAGCTCCTGTGAGATCTTGGGTTCAATCTACCTTCCTTCCCTCCTTCCCTCCCTTCATCCCTCCCTCCTTTCTTCCTTCCTTCCTAATTGTCAGCAAATGGGAGAAGACTGTTGAGAAAAAGGTTTACATAGTCGACTCTTTCATAATCTGGTAATGTGATAATCTCCATTGACATCTGCTAGAAATAATTTAGTCCTGAGTGTGCCAAACAATCAGCATTGATGATGATATTATATTACTGACTTCTTAATGTAAATGAAAAAAATGGCCTTCATTTTAATGAAAGCTGTAAAGCAGTTGTGCTTATTTTGTATTGCAAGACCTAAATGTACCATTTATGCAATTTTTACTCTGAAAGAAAAAATGAAAGAGTGAATTTCATTTTACAACATTCAGTCAATTCTATTGTCTTATGAATGGAACATTTCTGAAATTTACTTGCCCAGAACATAGAAAGCATCTCCTAGAGATCATCTAAGTAAGGATTTTTAAAATTGACTTTAAAATCAACAGACCTTAATTACTAGATACATTGTTCAAAATGGTATATAGAATGAATCAACATTTGCCATAAGAGAATATGCACCTGGTCAGAGATATAGTTTTCAAGGTTATAGTATTTTTTTGTCAGTGATAAGTAATTCTATGGAAAAAAGTTATAATTGCTAAATAATGCTCATATTAAGACAAAATAAAATGTTTTTTTCCAGCAATTTAAAATCCAAAGATATCTAAGCATTTTGTTTGGCATTCTCATTTTGAAACTAAATATTGTTATTATGACAAGATGCTATGTGGCAGGCAAAGTGATTTCAAAATCTCTAAATTGGTAACAGCTATTCATTATGAAGTCAAGCATAGAAATCAGAAATTACTAATCAGAAATGTTTCATTTTGAAGTTTTCCTTTTAAAAAATGAAATTAAATACTGTACTGAAAATGAATGCTACTTTTGCACTGGATGGGGAGAATTATTTTTGTGGCTACAAAAAGTGAGGTGTAACATGTAAACTGCTTAAAATTAACTTTTTAAAACTGTCTATAGCTCTTTATCTGAAGTATCTGCTTTTAAAAAACTCAAAGCCATTTATATTCTGAATGTAATTAAATCTAATGTTCTCTTTCTTTTAGAAAGTTAGTTCCTTTGCAGAATTCAAATATCCTACTTTTCAATTGCTTCCTTTTACCCTTGAAATTAGGAAGGGATGGCAAAAGACCACCAGAACATTCAGTTTGTTAAGATGAGTGTACAAGGACAGCAACATTATAAAATTACTTGTTTTAAAAAATCATCCTTTCTCAAGTCATAGATAACTTTAAAATATACTCTCTCAACAAGTTGTGAAATTGTATTTTATAAAAATAGATAAAAGCAGTTCTTGTTATAGCACATACTTACCTTCAAATGTGCCGATGATGTTTTGGGTGTCTCTTGGGAGAGATTATTTCTAGCAAGTATCTATCTCCATGCTACATATTGATTCTTCTGAAATGGTGAAGTGCCTTTTATATAATATGTACTCCATAAAATATGTGTCATGTGAATAAATAAAATTTTCTGGGTTATGGCAATTTGACTACATAATTTTGGGAAAATGCAAGGAAGGAAACCATGGGGCCAAATTTCACCCCGGAGTGAACTTGTGCCACTGGATCCAGAGCAAAGGCTCTCCCTTACTACAAAGGAGAGTGGACAGTATTCTAGCCCCTTAGCCCATGGAGGAGTACATTAGCATCTGGGAGCATCATGAGAGACTTCATATAGAACACAAAGTTGAGCTTAATTTTGAAGGAAATCAGGAATACCAAGAGGTAAAGGGAAGAAGAGAATATATGTGATGCAAAGGAGATGGGAGCTGAAAAGATATAAAGACAAGAAAGGGAGTGTTCTGTGCATAAAAGGGCAAGTAGATCAAAACAGCAAGATCACACAGGTAGGAGCAGAGTAATATATAAGAAAACTGAAATTATAGGAAGGGGTTAGTCCTTGGAGAGATTTAAATACTCAACAGGGGTGTATATAGTAGATACTTGAGGCATTTAAAAGGTGTGTGTGTGTGTGTGTGTGTATGTGTGTGTGTGTGTGTGTGTGTGTGTGTGAGGGAGGTCAGAGCCAAGTGGCAGCATAAAAACAGTGACTTACTTGACCTCTCCCCCAAATCCCTCCAAACACCTGTAAAAAATGACTAAACAAATTCTAGAACTACAGAATCTATGAAAAGACAGAGTGAAACAAGTCTCCAGCTCATGAGAAACTGGATGATCACTAGAAAAGGTCTATCACAAGGGGCTGGGAGAGGAGTGCAGCCCAGTGTGGGCTACACTGGCACAGACTGGGATGGAACAGGCTGGGCAGAGCAGGCCTCAGGGCACTGAGTCACTGAGCTAGGGCAGCTAGGAGGTGCAGTGAGTAGAGCACGGGCCCTGGAGTCAGGAGGACCTGAGTTCAAATCCGGCTTCAGACACTTGATGCATGTACTAGCTGTGTGACCTTGGGCAAGTCACTTAACCCCAATTGCCCTGCCAAAAAACAAAAAAAACAAAACAAAAAAAAAAGAATTTTCGATCACAAATGCCAAAGACAACTTAGCAGCTCAGTGGGAAAACTCCATTGGACTTGGGTGAGAGAAGGGCATGACCTGGTTCCAGCCCCAGGACAGTAGAGGTGGGTGTGGCAGTGGCAGCAGCACTGGCGGCTGCTTCCAGAGCTGCAGGCCCACAGATAGTGGGGGAAATCAAATGGCTGAACAGGGCGGGAGTGCAGGGATCTCTTTTCTGGCACTGAGGCAGGATTCTGTTGCTTTCCCCTGCTTATATCTGGGTCTCAGTCCTGGTTGGTGGTTCTGGGGTGAGGAGGAATGCTGGTGTGGCAGAGTTGGTGGTAGCTGTGGAGAGGGAAACCTCCTGGTAGTTACAGGGCAGAAAAGAGTGCTTGAGATCATTCACAGACCAGAGCACAGGCCAGGAGAGGAGTAAATAGCTCTCACTGCATCATACCACTTTAGAAGAACTGAAAATTTACAGGTGCCTAGAAGTAGCTCTGAAAACAGTAGCGCAAACCCCCTGAAGCTTGGGACAGAACACTCTCCACTCTGGAAGCAGTTGCACCTTGACAAAGAGCTCAAAAGTCAAGTAATTGGCTGGGAAAATGAGCAGACAGTATAAAAAACTTAGACTATAGAATCTTACTTTGATGACAAAGAAGATCAAAACATACAGCCAGAAGAAGACAACAAAGTCAAAGATCCTACATCCAAAGCCTTTAAGAAAAAATATGAATTGGTCTCAGGCCAAGGAACAGTTGAAAAAGGATTTTGAAAATCAAGTAAGAGAGAAGAAAGGGGGTGGAGCCGAGATGGTGGCTGGAAAGCAGGGACTTGCTTAAGCTATCCCCCAGGTCCCTTCAAACACCTATAAAAATGGCTCTGAACAAATTCTAGAGCTGCAGAACCTATAAAATAGCAGAGGGAAACAGGGATCCAGCCCAGGACAGCCTGGATGATCACTGGGAAGGGTTTATCTCACAGAGCTGGGAGCGCAGAAGAACAGAGCCCAGTGTGGGCTGCACCAGGACCAACCAGACTGGGAGCTGGGCTGAACAGGGCGTAGTGCCCTGCATCAGTGAGCTGTGGCAATTACAAGACTTCTCAACCCACAAACACAAAAGAAAACAGAGCAGGCTAGTGGGAAAGACTGCTGGGACATAGTGAAAGGAGTTCACCATCAGCCTCAGCCCCAGGGGTGGCGGAGGTGGTACAGCTCTGAGGCTGCTTCTAGAGCTATAGCTGCAGTTGCTTCCAGTCCCAGGGGCACCTGGTGGGAGGAATTAAGTGGCAGATTAGAGGGGGAGTGCAAAGCCTGCTTTGCCCAGCCTGGATCTGGGCTGCAATCCTGGTTGGCGGTTCTTGGGGGAGAAGGAGCGCTGGTGTGGCAGAACTTGCTGTGTAGAAGTAGTTCTGAAAACAGCAGCACAGCCCCTCAAGCTTGGGACAAAGTACTCTATGCTCTACAAGCAGTCATACCGTGACAAAAAGCTCAAGGGTCAAGTAGTGGGCTGGGAACATGAACAGGCAGAGAAAATGCTTTCAGATTCAGAATCAGACTTTGGAATCTTTTTTTGGTGATAAAGAAGATCAAAACATACAGCCAGAAGAAGTCAACAAAGTCAAAGAGCCTACATCAAAAGCCTCTAAGAAAAATATGAATTGGTCTCAGGCCATGGAAGAGCTCAAAAAGGATTTGGAAAAGCAAGTAAGAGAAGTAGAGGGAAAATTGGGAAGAGAAATGAGAGTGATGCGAGAAAACCATGAAAAACAAGTCAATGACTTGGTAAAGGAGACCCAAAAACATGCTGGAGAAAACAACACTTTAAAAAACAGACTAACTCAAATGGCAAAAGAGCTCCAAAAAGCCAATGAGGAGAAGAATGCCTTGAAAGACAGAATTAGCCAAATGGAAAAGGAGGTCCAAAAGACCACTGAAGAAAATACTACTTTAAAAATTAGATTGGAGCAAGTGGAGGAAGCTAGTGACTTGATGAGAAATCAAGATATTATAAAACAGAAACAAAGGAATGAAAAATGGAAGACAATGTGAAATATCTCATTGGAAAAACCACTGACCTGGAAAATAGATCCAGGAGAGGTAATTTAAAAATTATTGGACTACTTGAAAGCCATGATCAAAAAAAGAGCCTAGATATCATCTTTCAAGAAATTTTCAAGGAAAACTGCCCTGATATTCTAGAGCCAGAGGGTAAAATAGAAATTGAAGGAATCCACCAGTCATCTCCTGAAAACGATCCCAAAAAGAAAACTCCTAGGAATATTGTCACCAAATTCCAGAGCTCCCAGATCAAGGAGAAAATACTGCAAGCAGCCAGAAAGAAACAATTTGAGTGTAAATACAATCAGGATAACACAAGATCAAGCAGCTTCTACATTAAGGGATCGAAGGGCTTGGAATATGACATTGCGGAGGTCAATGGCGCTAGGATTAAAACCAAGAATCACCTACCTAGCAAAACTGAATATAATGCTCCAAGGCAAAATATGGATTTGCAATAAAATAGGGGACTTTCAAGCTTTCTCAGTGAAAAGACCAGAGTGAATAGAGAATTTGACTTTCAAACACAAGAATCAAGAGAAGCATGAAAAGGTAAACAAGAAAGAGAATTCATAAGGGAATTATGAAAGTCGAACTGTTTTTTTTACATTCCTACATGGAAAGATGATGTGTGTAATTCATGAGACCTCAGTATTAAGGTAGCTGAAGGGAATATACATATACATACATACATACATACATACATACATACATACATACATACATACATATATAGACAGAGAGCTCAGGGTGAGTTGAATATGAAGGGATGATATCTGAAAAAATAAAATCAAATTAAGGGATGTGAGAGGAATATATTGGGAGAGGGAGAAAGGGAGAGATAGAATGGGGTAAATTATCTCACATAAAAGTGGCAAGAAAAAGCATTTTTTTGGAAGGGAAGTGGGGCAGGTGAGGGGGAATGAGGGAATCTTGCTCTCATCGTATTTGACTTGTGGAGGGAATAACAGACACACTCAATTGGGTATCTTACCCCATATGAAAGTAGGGGGAAGGGGATGAGCAAGGGGGGACAATAGAAGGAAGGGCAGATGGGGGAGGAGGTAATCAAAAACAAACACTTTTAAAAAGGGACAGGGTCAAGGGAGAATGTTCAGTAAAGGGGGACAGGAAAGGAGGGAGCAAAATATAGTTAATGTTTCACAACATGAGTTTTGTGGAAGGGTTTTGCATAATGATACATGTGTGGCCTATGTTGAATTGCTTGCCTTCTTAGGGAGGGTGGATGTGGAGGGAAGAGGGGAGAGAATTTGGAACTCAAAGTTTTAAAAGCAGATGTTCAAAAAAAAGAGGGTGTTTTTGCATGCAACTGGGAAATAAGATATACAGGCAGTGGGGCATAGACATCTATCTTGCCCCAACAGAAAGTAAAGGAAAAGAGGATGGGGCAGGGAGTGGGGTGACAGAAGGGAGGGCTGACTGGAGAATGAGGCAATCAGAATATATGCCATCTTGGAGTTGGGGGGAAGGTAGAAATGGGGAGAAAATTTTTAACTCCAAATCTTGTGGAAATCAATGCTGAAAACTAAAAATATCAAATAAATAAATAATAAAACATTAATACAAAAAAAAATTACTCTAAAAATTAATGAAAGAAAGAAAGTGAAAAATTGCATGCTTCAGTTTGTATCGAGACAGTATCAATTCCTTCTCTGGTGGCAGATAGTATGCTTCATCATTTGTCCTTTGGGATTTTCTTGGATCATCATATTGCTGAGAATAGCTAAGTCATTCATATTTCTTCATCATATTATATTGCTGTCACTCTACAATGTTCTCCTGCTTCTGCTCATTTCACTTTGCATCAGTTTATGTAAATCTTCCAAAGGTTTTTCTGAAATCATCCTGCTTGTCATTTCTTATAGCACAATAAATAATATTCCATCACAAAAAAAAAGAAAATCAAGTAAGAGAAGTAGAGGAAAAATTGGGAAGAGAAATGAGGGTGATGCAAAAAATCATGAAAAATGAGTCAACAGCTTGCTAAGGGATACCCACAAAATGCAGAAGAAAATAACACCTAAAATAGACCAAACTAAATGCCAAAAGAAGTCCAAGAAGGCAATGAGGAGAAAAATGCCTTAAAAAGCAGAATTGGTCAACAAATGCAAAAGGAGGTCCAAAAGATCACTGAAGAAAATAATTCCTTAAAAATTAGAATGGAGCAAATGGAAGCTAATGACTTTATGAGAAATCAAGAAATTATTAAACAGAACCAAAAGAATGAAAAAATAGAAGACAATGTGAAATATCTCATTGGAAAAACCACTGACCTCGAAAACAGATCCAGGAGAAATAATTTAAAAATTATTGGACTACCTGAAAGCCATGATCAAAAACAGAGCATAGACATCATCTTTTTTTTTTACAGGACATACTTTTAAGTTTAATATATATTATTATTAACATTTTCTCCATTGCTTTCTTAAGTCTAGACAATCAACAATACAATAAACCAAGCCCTGATTTGTATCTGTTTGGTGAATTCAGTCTGAAAGCTCATACTGAAAATATAACACTTAGCTCTTGTCATTCCATTTGAACTGGCTACAGTAGACCCCTGAATCTTAAAAGAAAAAAAAAGACCCTACAGATACATTTATCTATAACTTACTAGTTTTGTAATTAAAGTCACTATTTTCATGCTTCATGGTTACACAAAAGTGACCTTGGATTCTTTTTTTTTTAAATTTATTTAATATATTTAGTTTTCAGCGTTGATATTCACAAAAGTTTGAATTACAATTTTTTTCCCCATTTCTACCCTCCCCCCACGCCAAGATGGCATATATTCTGGTTGCCCTGTTCCCCAGTCAGCCCTCCCATCTGTCACCCCCCTCCCCTCCTATCCCCCTTTCCCTTCTTCTCTTGTAGAGCAAGATAAATTTCTATGGCCCATTGCTTGTGTATCTTATTTCCTAGTTGCATGCAAAAACTTTTTTTTGTTGTTGTTTTTGAACGTCTGTTTTTAAAACTTTGAGTTCCAAATTCTCTTCCCTCTTCCCTCCCCACCCACCCTCCCTAAAAAGGCAAGCAATTCAACATAGGCCATATGCGTATCATTATGTAAAACCCTTCCACAATACGCATGTTGTGAAAGACTAACTATATTTTGCTCCTTCCTATCCGATCCTCCTTCATTCAATTTTCTCCCTTGACCTTGTCCCTTTTGAAAGTGTTTGCTTTTGATTACCTCCTCCCCCATCTGCCCTCCCTTCTATCATACCCCCTTTTTTATCTTCTTCCTCCTTCTTTCCTGTGGGGTAAGATACCCAATTGAGTATGTACGGTATTCCCTCCTCAGGTCAAATCCAATGAGAGCAAGATTTACTCATTCTCCCTCACTTGCCCCCTCTTCCCTTCCTACAGAACTGCTTTTTCTTGCCACTTTTATGCAAGATAATTTACCCCATTCTATCTCTCCCTTTCTCCCTCTCTCAATATATTCCTCTCTTATCCCTTAAATTGATTTTATTTTTTTAGATATCATATCTTCACATTCAACTCACCTTGTGCCCTTTGTGTGTATATATATGCATATATATACACCTACATATATGCATACATAGACATACACATATCTATATATGTATACACACATATATATGCATATTCCTTTCAGCTACTATGATATTGAGGTCTCATGAATCATACACATCATCTTTCTATGTAGGAATATAAACAAAACAGTTCCACTTTAGTAAGTTCCTTATGATTTCTCTTTCTTGTTTACCTGTTCATGCTTCTCTTGATTGTTGTGTTTGAAAGTCAAATTTTCAATTCAGCTCTGGTCTTTTCACTGAAAGCTTGAAAGTCCTCTATTTTACTGAAAATCCATATTTTGCCTTGGAGCATGATACTCAGTTCTGCTGGATAGGTGATTCTTGGTTTTAGTCCTAGCTCCATTGACCTCTGGAATATAGTATTCCAAGACCTTCCATCCCTTAATGTAGAAGCTGCCAGATCCTGTGTTATCCTGATTGTTTTTCCACAGTATTCAAATCGTTTCTTTCTGGCAGCTTGCTGTATTTTCTCCTTGACCTGGGAGCTCTGGAATTTGGCGACAATGTTCCTAGGAGTTTTCTTTTTGGGATCTATTTGAGGAGGCGATCTGTGGATTCTTTCAATTTCTATTTTACCCTCTGGGTCTAGAATATCAGGGCAATTCTCCTTGATAATTTTTTGAAAGATGATATCTAGGCTCTTTTTTTGATCATGGCTTTCAAGTAGTCCAATAATTTTTAAATTACCTCTCCTGGATCTATTTTCCAGGTCAGTGGTTTTTCCAATGAGATATTTCACATTGTCTTCCATTTTTCATTCCTTTGTTTCTGTTTTATAATATCTTGATTTCTCATAAAGTCACTAGCTTCCACTTGCTCCAATCTCATTTTTAAGGTAGTATTTTCTTCAGTGGTCTTTTGGACCTCCTTTTCCATTTGGCTAATTCTGCTTTTCAAGTCATTCTTCTCCTCATTGGCTTTTTGGAGCTCTTTTACCATTTGAGTTAGTCTATTTTTTAAATTGTTGTTTTCTTCAATATTTTTTTCAGTTTTTTGGGGGTCTCCTGTAGCAAGTCATTGACTTATTTTTCATGGTTTTCTTGCATCCTTCTCATGTCTCTTCCCCATTTTCCCTCTACTTCTCTAAGTAGCTTTTCCAACTCCTTTTTGAGTTCTTCCATGGCCTGAGACCAGTTCATGTTTTCTTGGAGGCTTTTGGTGTAGGCTCTTGCACTTTTTTAACTTCTTCAGGCTGTATGTTTTTGTATTCTTTGTCACCAAAGAAAGATTCCAGAGTCTGAGACCGAATCTAGGTGCGTTTTCGCTGCCTGGCCATGTTCCCAGCCAACTTACTTGACCCTTGAGTTTTTCGTGGGGGTATGACTGCTTGTAGAGCAAAGAGTACTTTGTTCCAAGCTTGAGGGGATGTGCCGTTGATTTCAGAGGTATTTTACATAGCCAGCTCTGCCACCCCAGCACTCCTCCTTCCTCAAGAACCACTAACCCAGACCTGATGCAAATCTTCAGCAGGCTCAGCACTCCTGCTCTGGTCTGCCACTTAATTCCTCCCACCATGTGGGCCTGGGGCTGGAAGTAACTGCAGCTGTAGTTCTGTAGCTGCACCTCCCCCTCTGCCCCTGGGCCGGTGGCTGAACTGTGAACTCTGTCCCCTGCAGCTTTTCCCACTAACCTTTTCTGTTGTCTTTGGTGTTTGTGGGTTGAGAAGTCTGGTAACTGCCACAGCTCACTGATTCAGGGTGCTAGGGCCTGTTCTGCCTGGCTCCTGATCTGGCTGGTCCTGCTGCCTCCCACGCTGAACTCTCCTCCCCTCCACTCCGTGTGCGATAGACCTCATCCAGTGACCATCCAGGCTGTCCTGGGCTGGATTCCTGCTTCCCTCTGCTATTTTGTGTGTTCTGCAGTTCTAGAATTTGTTGAGAGCCATTTTTTATAGGTTTTTGGAGGGACGGGATGGGGAGCTCACACAAGTCCCTGCTTTCCAGCTGCCATCTTGGCTTCACCCCCACAACTCTAGACATCATTTTTCAAGAAATTATCAAGGAAAACTTCTAGAACCAGAGGGTAAAATAGAAATTGAAAGAATCCACCAACTGCCTCTTGAAAAAGATTCCAAAAGGAAAACACCTAGGAATATTGTAGACAAATTCCAGAGTTCCTAGGCCAAGTAGAAAATATTGCAAGTAGCCAGAAAGAAACAATTGTAGTATTATGGAAACATAATCAGTTCAACACAAAATCTAGCAGCTTCAACACGAATGGACTGAAGATTTGGAATATCATATTTCAGAGATTAAAGGAAATAGGATTAAAACCAAGAATCAACCTACCCAGAATCACCTGAGTATAATTCTTCAGGGCAAAAAGTGGATTTTCAATGAAATAGAGGACTTTTAAGCATTCTTGATGAAAAGACCAGAGCTGAATAGAAAATTCCACTTTCAAATATGAGAATCAAGAGAAGCATGAAAGGGTAAACAGGAAAGAGAAATAGTGAGGGACTTACTAAAGTTGAACTGTTTACATTCCTACATGGAAAGATGATATTTGTAACTCATGAGACCTTTCTCAGTATTAGGGTAGTTGAAGGCAATATACATATACATATACGTATACATATACATATACATTTGCATATTCATATACATACATGCACACACTATATATGGGGGGGAGAGGGGGAGAGAGAGAGATAGATCTAAAAAATAAAATTAAAGGGTGAGACAGGTCTATATTGGGAGAAGGAGAAAGGGAGAGATAGAATGGGATAAATTATCTCACATAAAAGAGGCAAGAAAAAGTTGTTATAATGGAAGGGAAGAGGAGGTAGGTAAAAGGGAATGAGTAAACCTTACTGTCATTAGATTTGGCTTAAGGAGAGAATAACATACACACTCAATTGGATATCTCATCTTACAGGAAAGTAGGGGGAAAGGGGATAAGGGGAGGATGATAGAAAGGATGGCAGATTGGGGGAGGAGGTACTCAGAAGCAAACATTTTTGAAAAGGGACAGGGTCAAAGGAGAAAATTGAATTAATGGCAGACGGGATAGGATGGATGGAAATATAGTTAGCCTTTCACAACATGACTTATGGAAGTGTTTCGTATAATGATACCTG
Organism: Trichosurus vulpecula; assembly: GCF_011100635.1. Taxonomy (NCBI): domain Eukaryota; kingdom Metazoa; phylum Chordata; class Mammalia; order Diprotodontia; family Phalangeridae; genus Trichosurus; species Trichosurus vulpecula. The sequence continues at coordinate 187,852,737 of NC_050577.1, read as the reverse complement.
TATAGCCTATATTGAATTGCTTGCTTTCTTAAGGAGGGAAGAAGAGAGAAAATTTGGAACTCAAAGTTCTAAAAACAAATGTTAAAAAATTGTTTTTACATGTAACTGGGAAATAAGATATACAGGCAATGGGGTATAGAAATCTATCTTGCCTTACAAGAAAGTAAAGGGAAAGGGGATAAGGGGGGGGGAAGTGGGGGTCATAGAAGGGAGGAGAGACTGGGGAAAGGGGCAATCAGAATACATGCCGTTTTGGGGTTGGGGGAGGGTAGAGCTGGGGAGAAAATCTGTAACTCAAAATCTTGTGGAAATGAATGTTGGAAACTAAAAATAAATAAATTAATCTTTAAAAAAAGAGTGGGGATTTCCACCTGGCTTCAGGCCTAGGTATCTGTCATTTTTAGTATTGCAGAATATGTTTCAACACATTGTTACTGTTATTGGCTTATTATAATACAATCAAAATTAGAACCATTTACCTTTGAAATTTTAAACAAAATGAAATTAGTAGACTATGCACAAGAAAAAAAAGTGTAGGTGGATATTATTAGACCTATACTTTAGGAAAGTCACTTTTGTAGCTGTTAAGAGGATGGATTGCCATCCAGAAAGCTTGAGGTAGAGAGACCAAAGAGAAAGTTATTGTGATAGCTCAGGTAAGAAGTGATGTGGTGGGCCTGAACTAGAGTGGGAACTGTGTGTGGTGATAGAAGGGGATGTACAAAAATATACTGCAAGGATAGAAACCATGATATTTGGCAATTGATTACTTATGTGGAATGAGTGAGAGAGAAATTGAAGCAGATATATGAGTGACTAGAAGAATAATAGTGTCCTCTTCAGAAAATAGCTTGGTGTCACAGTAGGTACTATGCAGGACTTAGAATCAGGAAGACCTGAGTTCAAATCTAGGCTCAGATACTTATTAGTTGTGTGATTCTAAGTAAGTCACTTCACCTCTCTATGTATTAGTTTCAACATCTCTAAAATGGGGATAATAATAGCACCTACATTACAGGGTTTTTGGAGGTTCAAATGAGTTAACACCCATAAAACACTTTGTGAACCCTGAAGTATTACATAAAACTAGCTATTATTAGCAGTTGGGAAGTCATGAGCTTGTGAAGTGAGTTTTAGAATTGTACAAAATTTTGTCTTATTGAATTCAGTATTCCAGCTTGCCAAAATCATCTTTTTGAATTCCATCCCTCTTATTGGTTGTATTGGGGTATCCTTTAAATACTGTATCACTATCTCTATCTTTGTGTGTGTGTATATATATATATATATGATATATATTCATATATATGATATATCATATCACATATATCTGTTTGTGTGTATGTATGTATGTGTGTGTGCCTTTTATGTCTTTTTTCACTACGATCCAGTTTCACTGGTCTCCTTGCTGTTCCTCAAATGAGCCACTCCATCTCCTACCTGTACATTTTAATTGGTTATCCCCATCCCTGGAACTCTCTACCTCCTTATCTCCTGGCTTCCTTCAGGTCTCAGCTTAAATTCTACCTTCTACAAGAAACCCTTCTGTTTACTTTTAGTACTAGTTCCTTCCCTCTGAAGTCATCTCCATTTTATCTCTTATTTCTTGTTTGTGTGTAGTTATTTGCATATTGTCTCCCATGTTATATTATGAGCTCTTGAAGGAAGGGACTATTTTATGCCTTTCTTCGTATCCTCAGTGTTTAGCACGGTGCCTGGCATATAGTAGGTTCTTAATAAGTGCTTGTTGGCCTATTAACGTTACTGAGAAAATTATTATACAGCAAAAAGAACACCATTGGGTACCTCCTTCCAAGTTGAAAGTGAACCATCAATGCCTACTTTTAGTGTTACAGTCAGTTATCTAGTTCTGAATCCAACTAATTCCATCTGATTGTTCTATTGTCTATGTTATACTTATACACTTTTTACTTATAAGAATAGCATGAGAAATTTATTGTAATGTACATTTATTGTACATTAAGGTACATTTTTTCTATAGGAACACCCTGGCAAAAATCTGGTAAAATTACGTTTTCAAGGACAATATGGGGATGACATCATATGATGAGGTGGGAGCAATATCCTAGCCTTTATCTATCCCCACCCCATGTAAGTAATACTAGTTTTCCCTTAAAAGATATTGAAACAATTCTTGAGACTTCATTGGTTCAAAGGACTAAAGGCTCAGGTTGATGACATCCTTTCCTGGAAGCATGAGTTAGAAACAGCCCTGGGGAACTCCAGGTACACCTTAATGCTCGACAGTGGGTGTGCTTTTCTCAGTTGAATCAATTGGTGGTGGCCTCAATGCCTATCCTTATTGAATATTCTTCTTCTGTCATGGCTAAGTAAGTCTCCTTTCGTTAATTGTTGAAGTAACATGAATGTTTTATTGTATTCCATTACTGAATATGAACTTCCAGGCTATTGGCTTGAATCAGACCCAGCACAACACATGTGGTTATTTAGCAGTTGAACTTATGCATGAGCACTTTACATATATGTTTATTTGATCCTTACAGTAACCCTGAAAGGTAGATGCTATTATTATCCCCATTTTACAACTGAGGAAACTGTACACATATAAGTTAAGTTACTTGCCCAGAGTCACATACCTAGTTAAGTGTCTGAGGCTAAATTCAAACTCAGGACTTCCTGACTCCAGACCCAGCATTCTATCCACTTCCAGCTGGTTGCCTAGAAAATGGATGAATGACCATATTTTTAGGCAAGCAGTAGAAGAAATTCATCCACATGTTCATTTATTTATTTATTAAGCACTTAAAACTGGGCAAGGTACTCTGTTAGATTCTGGAGTTAAGAAGACAAAAATAAAACATTCCCTTCCCTAGAGGAAATTACATTTTTTTTAATGAAGGGAACCTGTGGGACACAAATAAGTACATACAAAGATATTTTGGGGAGTGGGGAGAACACTAACAACTAAAGTGGTGAGAGAATGGAATAGAAAGGCCACATGTAGTAGGTAGCACTTGAGCTGAGCTGAGAAGGGAGCTAGGGATTCCAAAAAATGGAAGTGAGGACTGAGAACATTAAAGAAAAAGGGAATAGCCAGTGCATAAGGACAAAGGTGGGAGATGGAATGTTGGGTATAAACGTTATTAAGTAGGCCAGTGTTATAAAATATCAAATAATGAAGGAGAGTAATGTTGAACCCTAACTCATTTCTAGATTGACCATCTAAATTTCACATTGTTATGGGTGAAGATTCTGTGATTTGCTCAGAATAGGAAATTCCTTCCACCACTATAGATTACAACTCAACTGTGACTTAGTAGACAAGTCCTAGGTAGTTGTTTAAAACAGACAGAATTAAGAGACTTGCCAAAAGTCAAATTAAGTGGCAGCGTTTAGATACCAACCCAGCTTCTCTGACTTTGAAGTTGAATATGATTTACACTGTACTGTGCTGCCATTGATAGCTAAATATTTCAATTTGTTTCAATGATCTTTAAAAATATTTTGTTGATTAAAAAATTACTGTTCTTCCCCATTATCAACATAGTACCCTTTCTTGTAAAAGAGAAATATAATAAAAAAGTATACCGATTATAGTGGAAGCGATGTACCACTAAGCACTAGTCCATGCAAATTAGGCTAATTGTTACTTAAAAGGTATTAAAATCAATGCCAAGTCTTGGTTGTCTCAGAGACCACAGGCTTGGGCTGTTGAAATCCCTTTTTGATTACCTGAGAAGAAAGCAGCCACAAAGAGCTCTAGGGACACTCAAATGCTCATCTGGAAGAATATGATGGGCAGTTCAAGCAAGGGACCTTCCCTCACCTGAATCAACTTGAGGCATCTTCAATGACTCTTCTTGTTCAATACCCTTCTCCTGTTATGGTTAAGCAATTCCCCTTCCATTCAATGCTGAATGACCTACAAGTGTCTCATTTTGTTCCAGTATCAAACCTAAATGAACAGGGGTTTGGCCTGAGTCAGACCCAATTCAGAATACTAATCATTATCAACAGTGTTTATCATGTTCCTTATATAAGCATTCATACACACACACACACACACACATACACACACACACTCCACAAAACTTGAAATAAATAATAATCAAGAAAAAACCAGTCAATATAGCAACCACATCTTTGTGTGTCCATTACATAGAGCAACCATAGAATTACATCTGCAACCTACTAAGAGGAGTGAGAACTATTTTCATTGAGCTTTCCACAGAGTGCCAGACACTTGTTTAGAGACAGTTAGGTGGGGCAGTGCATAGAGCACAGGGTCTGGAATCAGGAAGACGTGAATGCAAATGTGACCTCAGACAGTTTCTGGTTGTGTGACTTTGGAGAAATCATTTACCTCTGTCTGCCTCCATTTCCTCAACTGTAAAAATGAATAATAATGTGCCTACCTTACAGGTTTGTTTGGAGGATCAAATGAGATAACATTTGTAAAGAGTTTAGCACAATGCCTGGAATATAGTAGGTGCTTCATAAATGCTAATTCCCATTCCCTACTCTTCTTGAAATTTTTCTAATATTATTTCATGTTACTATCTCTTATTCTAAGATTTTTGAGTTATTTGTTTTGTTGCTAATTAGTCCTCATTAACATTTCTATATTCCAAGTTAGAGTCCCAAAAATCACAGTACCCTCTATTCTTATAAACACAAAAAAGAGGGAGAGAGTGAGAGAGAGAGAGAGAGAGAGAGAGAGAGAGAGAGAGAGAGAGAAGGAGAGAGAGAGAGAAGATTAGTCCATAGTCTCTGATGAAGTTTTCTATCATGGAGCTAATTTGGTGGTGGGAAGAGTTTCTATGGAGCTGAACCTTCACAAAAGATTTACAAAAAGGGGCAAAGGAGGCAAGAATTGGAAATGCAAAAAAAAGTGAATTGACAACTCTTCCCTGGTTTCTTTTGGTTCCTCTTTGGGATTCTTAGAGGTCTCATGTCTTAGCAGTTTATGGATTTCTCCATTAATGGGAACATAGAAAATCTATTGTAGGAAGATTGGGAAGGTGTCCTGTGAAATCACCATCACCAATATTATCATCAAAAATACTTATTCTAGTATAATAAGGACACTGATAAACTATAAAGACTCCAGAGGAGGATAACCAGGATGGCAGAGGTCCTTTAGGCTATGTCACATGAGAATTGGTTGTAAGAACTGAATATGTTTTGCCTGGAAGTGAGAAGACTTTCAAGGGTAACATAACTCTCCTTAAGTATTTCAAGGGCTGTCATGTAGAATAGAGTTTAACATTGTGCTATTTAGCTCCAGAGTGGCAGAATCAGGAGCAATGGGCAGAATTAGATCTTGGAGAAAATTTCCTAGCAATTAAATTTGTCCCAAATAGAAAGGACTGCCTCAGGAAGTGCGGAGTTCTTTCTCATTTGTGATCATTAAGCAGAAGCTGAATTACCAGACTTGATGGAGATACAGTGGGGATTGGTTTGTACACAGATTGAACTAGATGGTATATGAGGTGCTAATATTATGTGATTTTTTAATACTAAATATTTTCGATACTATATGAAATAAATTAATTTGTTTTAATCAGTCAATAAGTATTTATAAGGCCCTATGTCAGGCCTGCACAATGTGATTCATTTTGCTAAGCACCAGGTATGTAAAAACAGACAAAAACAGGATCCCTTTCCTCATCCTAATGGGAGGTTCTTGTAAATAACTGTATCCATACCAGACATATATAAGATAAAAGAGAGGTAATCTGAGAGGGAAGGCAATAGAAGTAAGCAGGAGGGGAGGTTTTGGAGATTCTGGGGGGAAGGACAGGTGAGGGAAGCCTTTTGTAAAAGATGGTATGTGAGCTGATTCTTGAAGGAAGTCAGGGGAGCCAGGAGGCAGAGACATGGAGGAGAGGTCTAGGCATAGGGGATAGCCACTCAAACAGTATGGTCAGAGAACGGAGTATTGTATTCAAAGAATAACAGAGACCAGTGGAGCGGGATCATACACTATATTGAACTTTCCAAACTTATTTGGCCTACTGTCCTCTTTTAAAAAATTACCCAGCACCCCCTGGGATTAGTTTATCCTTTATTTTTATTCAACACCCCCAAATTGTACCCAAGGATGCTGCTGCCCCCTCCCACCCTCCCATTGTTCCAGCACCCTCCCATGGGGCAGTATGGCCCCCTTTGGTAACCTAGAATAGTACATGGACTGTAGTAAAGTATAAAAAAGATGGAAAGTATATTATTGAGCTAGGTTGTAAAGAGCTCTAAAAGCTAATCAGTACATTTTACATTTGATCCTGGAGGTAATAGGAAGTCACTGGAGTTTTCTGAGTGGGAGTGGGGGTGACATAATCAGACTTACACCGTAACAAAATCACTTTGGCAGATGACTGGAGGATAGATTGCAGGTGGGAAAGTGTTGAGACAGAGAGACCAATTAGATGGCTAGTGCAAGAGTCCAGGTATGAGGTGATGAAAACCTTTACTAGAGTAGCAGCAGTAGCAGCAAAGGAAAGATGTTGTGAAGATAGAAATAACTTGGCCAAAGATTCAATATATGGGGTGAGTTATGAGTGAGGAATAAAGGATCACACTGAGTTTGTGAGCTTGAATGACTTGGGAGGATGGTGATGTCTTTGACTGTAATAAGAAAATTAAGAAAAGGCAAAGGTTTTGGGAAAAAAGAAAATGAATTCTGCGTTAGATATGTTGAGTTTAAGATAAAAATTGGACATCGAGTTCAAGATGTCCTGTAGGCTGTTGATGATTTGAGACTAGAAGTCAGGAAAGAGGTTAGAGTTGGATAAATAAATCTGATTATCTTCTACATAGAGATGATAACTGAACCCATAAGAACTAATAAGTTTATCAATAAAGATAGCATTTAGAGAGAAGAAAAGAGAGCCACAGACAGTCCTTCTGGGAGATACTTATCCATTGTTAGAGCATATATGTCCTTCACATGAGGAAGAATGAAGCAAAAGAAAGAAGGTATTAAGGAAGAAGTCATTTGCATTTCCTGGGGGTAAAATGCTATAAGAAATACTCTGCTCCGAGCTACCATTGTGACATGGTGGTAACTTTGATTTCTTGAAGAGTCCAGGCTCTGTATGGATCATGTTGGGAAGGTTCTCATAACCATTCCAATAACATACAATGTCTGATTGGGAAAGACCAGTGTACAGAAAGCAGCATGGCAATCATTACCTGTAAGCTGACCACATGATGATGAATTATTTATTTAGAGCAATAGATTACACAAAGGAAAATTCATAATGACCTTTCATTCTCTGCACCCCCTCTTCCCCACTTATGTAATGACAAGGGTGGAGATGGGAGACAAAAAGGTGCCAAGAATCATGGTTTGTACATCATCTATAAATATTAATTTAGGGATTAGAACTCTTAATGTGAGATCCTTGTCCAATAACCAAGAAGTGGATTAGTACAGAAGGAACATTTTTATATTCTCACTATAAATTAAACCAGAAAACTGAAAGAAATTGTAGATAAATCTTAAGATAGCTCATAGGGTCTCCTTGGAGAGGTAAAGGAGTTAATTTTATTATGTGTCCAAAAGCAACAGGAAAAATTATTTCCTGGGACATTTGGTCAAGTTGTAAAGTGCACTTGATAAGTATTCATATAAAGACCACCTTGAAAAACTTGCAGTTTTTAAGCTAACATCTGTTGCAGAGGATGAACAGGGTAGATAAATTCTATTGAGAACTCAGGATCCTCCTAATTAGATCAACATGTACATTGACACTCAGTGACTTTAATGCAACAGTGGGCGTAGATGAGGATAGTGAAACATATGTTGAAAAGTATGGTTCAGAAATGAGAGAGGCCAAAGAATTTAGCCTACACAGAATCTTCCCCTAAATATAACATCAATACTTTAATAGAATCTGAAGGCACTGGACACCAAATAACATCATAAAAAAATGAAATTGGTTTTATTTTTAACAGATGGAAAATTACTCATTATTGATGTGATATTCATTCCTGAATCAGTTGTTCATGTTTGGTCAGACCATTGCCTTATTAGAGCAAAGATCCAAATTAATAGAAAATTAGAAGAAAGAATAAAAATAACAAAAGATGTGGTATGCAATTAAAACAACTCCAACCTGACTATTTAAATAAAATTATTAATGACAAAATGGGAAATAGTTGGAGGAATGAGTACCAACATCACTTACAACTATTTCAGGCAGGAATTTAACAGATATAGTTCAGCTAACAGTATGAGGGAAATAAAAGAGCCTGAAAATTATCTTAGCAAGGCCAGCAAATGATCTCTTTCTGAAGCACAAAGAAATGGCAGCCAAAAGAAACACTGGTTTAGAATGTAAATTTCTTGGTAGTATCTCATGGAGAAGAATGGTAGAAAATTTTGAGTCGTATCAATTCATAAAATAATGAAAAATAGTGGGAGGAAAAATAGGCTTAAAGAAAGCTTGGCAAGAGACACGACTAAAAAAGACAACATGAACATTTAAGGACAAAGATGAAGAAAGACAACAAAGATAAAAGATGGAAAAGGATAATGAAGATATTTATAACTAACTCTTTTTACCATTAAGTAACTGGGACCACCACATTTGAACTTGGACATAGCAGTTCTACAAGTGCCTTTGAGGAATAAGACATGGAATATTAAAAAAATAAGAAAAACAGCTAGAATGAGTCAAGTAAATGATAAGATCCATGTCTGAGGCATGATTTTGAGGACACTGAGATATCAATTCTCAAAGTTTCTGGAGGAGGGGAAAATACCGAATATATAGACAAAATCTCAGACCTTATTATCATCACATCACCCTTAAAGAGATGATGGAAAAAATCCATTCATGCTCCTATTTTCATATCTACACAAAATTTTATAAGAACATCTACATATCCATTAAGGGCATCTTTGGTGATGGTTAGAAAGGAATAATCAAACTTAAGTGTCTCCCATACTTATGTCTAATTCATACAAAATCATAGGAGAGATTAGATTTTGGTTATGTTCATGTGTGAAAGCTATTCCATAGCTGAGATAATTATTTGAAGACCCTTTGGTTTTAATGTTAAACTAGATGGAGAGTAGATAAAGATAGTGGAATGGTAGATGAAGTGCTACATTTAAAGTCAGGATGAACTGATTTCAACTACTGTAGATACTTAACAGCTGTTTAATTTAGGCAAGTCACAGTCTGAGTTCAGTTTTCTCACCTGGGAAAATAGGAATAATTTTACAGTACCTACTTTACAAGGTTGTTGTGAGGAGCTAATCAAAGAACATCTGTAAAGACTTCCCAAACCTTAAGGCACTATATAAATGTCAGCTATTAAGCAAGGCATACAACAGGTAGATTGTTTGTTTGCTCATCAAAGATGTTTGTCACTGACATGGAGCATGTCCAGTGAAGTGTCTTTATCAAAGATGAATTCCTTTTATATGGTGAGGTTCTCTAGATGCTACTTTTTACAATGATAAATTCATCAGATCATATCCTGCGACATTAGAGAGACTTCTAAATGAAAAACATCATCTCTCAAATGAGTTCAGCCTAACCATCCAGACACACAAAGGAACTAAAGAATGTCTATTGTCCAGACAGACTACGATATGCTGTTGAGTGCGAAAACCTTGGACAGACACTATGAACTAAGAACAGAATTGAATAGGAGCTGGTGAGTAGGCTAGATTGCTCTGAGAAATTTTACAATCCTTTTAATGATTCTCTGAAATAAAACTTTACTTTTAGAAATACCAATATTTGTCTAGTTGTGTTATATGACTGTGAATTGTAAAATATCACCCTCCATTAAAGACCAAAGTTTTAGGTAGCCCAGAGGGAAGTAGGGAGATGCATGGCAGGAATGAGTGTTGGATCCAGAGTCAGGAAGACCTGAGTTCAAATGCAGCCTCAGTCATTTATTACTTGTATGACCAAGAGCAAATCACTTAAACTTGGTTTGCCTCAATTTTCTCATCTGTGAAATGGGGATATCATATCCACCTCTCAGGGTTGTGAGGGTAAACTGAGATAATGTTTGTAAAAGTACTTTACAAACCTTAAAGTTCTATATAAATGCTAGCTATCATCATTATCAAAATGAGGTTAATAATAACAACTATATCCCCAGGTTGTTGTGAGGACAAAATGAGATTTTTGTAAAGTGCTTTACAAATCATATAACACTCTATAAATGTTGCTACTACTACTACTACTAACTACTACTACTACTAACTACTACTACTATTACTACTACTACTGTTTTTGTTGTTGTTGCTATTATTCATTATTATTAGAAGTTGTATCAAAGATATTACTAGAAAAAAAAGAAGGAACCAGGTAATATATTCAGGGAATTAACCAGTGGTGGCCTGCGTAACCCATTTAAAATTCAATGTCAAAAGACTGAAATAAAGGATCTCTTCATGGGATAGGTTAAAGATATTACAATGGGAGGATATGGACAGGAGCTGAAGAGGATGAGAAGGTGTGAATAGGTTGTCTTCTAAACCACTGGAAGGAGTACTCACATAGATGTATCAAAAGGGTGCTCTTGAGGAAGATAGTATTCTGCTGTGGATAGATGTTTTATTTAGTAGTCACTGTGAAAATACTCCTTTTCTTACATATATTCAGAACCTTACTGTTCTCAGACTGAATGAACTATTGTATTACTTTCTTGATTAGCTGAATATAAGTTCATAGTAATAACAAAGGTGGTTTGATATTTCTTTAAGAAGAATTGTAGTTATGTTCCAAAGAGCCTAGCAACTCCTTTTCCCTCAAGGAAGTATTTACAGTATTGACTGATATAAGGTACATTTAGTTATTAGGATCAGATAGTATGGCTGACACTCTTCACATCCCACATTTGCTTTGGTTTGAGAGGTCCTCAGGAACTTCAGACTATATGTCACCATAAATGTTTAGTAAATGAATTTTGGGGATATAAGATACAGTGACAAGCTCTGAGACAGATAAAGAACATAGAAATCTTGCTCATTAGCAGTTCATCACAGCCAAACTATGGGCTCTCATAAAACATTACAGGTACTTTTTCATTTAAAAAAACAAGCCTGGCATTGTATAGGATGTATTTTCATCTTTCTCTAGCAACACTAAGTGGAAAGAGGGTGAGGGTAGAAGATAGTTTCAGAATGCATTAGAAATTCCAAACTACTCAATGCCATGTTGTTAAACATTTAAGGTTTACACAGAACAGCATCATGCTGCAGCAGTCACATTCCAAAGTGATTTTTCTGCAATCAGAAATTCATTCATTACCCAATTTTCATGCAACTCCCCTGGCATTTGAAATATGTTTCAAGGTAATGTCCCCAAGGGCTTTTCCCCTCCCATAATAACTGATCTGCACTGTCCAAAGATAGATCTAAATATCTTTGGTGCAAATTACTTCAGGCCTGCAGAGCATAATTCTCTGTCATCTTCATCACATTTCACACCTACAGAACTGATAACAGATTAATATCGTGGCTGAAAATATTTCATCAGCGTCTCTGACTAAGGCACCTTGCATTATTTTACTTGGGGCACCAATAAATGGGAGGGGGTTAGGGGAATGAAAGAGAAAAATTTGTTTGCTCTCAGAGAGGAGGGGGAGAAAAAAAGAATTTCCTTTAGTATTATGAGAAAGGCAACAAAGCTGGTCCTGGCAAAGTTCTCTGCTCCGATTATGTATACCCTTTTATTCAATCATTGTATCGCTCTGCGTCTGACATTTGGTCAATAATGCAATCTACCACTGATCAGAATAAAACAGCCACCCCAGAGCACCTTGGAATTTCATTAGTTTCCTTTCAATGTGGTCCTTATAAGTAGGGGTTTATTTGGAAACACAAATTTAAAGTTCAATTTTGTGCCCTGTCAATATTAGTAGAAAATCAGGGGTCCTAAACATTACTGTAAACTTGATGCCTTCATAGGAAGGAGCCAAGGAAGGAAGGTTTTAGATGAGAAAGAAAAAAGTTCTTTTTAAAAAATAAAAATTGCAAACAAACATCTTTGGCATGTTAAGAGTTACTCCTGCAATCATTTGAGGTTAGAAGAAGCATAATTTGCAACAAATTTACAGCAGAAATTTTTTTCTTGTATTTCTAATCTCCTATTTAATGGAAGTTTAAAATGAAGGTCAGAGGAAAATACTGGTACCAGAACATAGTTATCACACTTTACTTCAACAACTAAAACACAAATTAGTCTGATTATACGTACATATATGTATATGTAATATATTATATACATATATATATATATATATATATATGTATCTTGTGTTATTTTTTAATTTCATGAACAAAAGGTCAGCTTCTGTCAGCATATAAGTGAAGAAATTCCAAGGGAAACTAAATAAGTTTGGTTAGCGACTTAGAAGCCCAGAATAAAATTATAACAATGTTTAGGGAATATGATCAGGTCACTTTTGGTATGTAAAAATCTTATAGAAACCATCATCTTTCAGATAAAAACAAAGGCTAAAAAACTTGTAAAACAAGAGACTGATTTGGCAAAAAGATAAATACATTCATATATTCATCAAAGAAATCATTAAGTTCATTATATTGAATCTATAATTTTTCAGGTTTGGGGAATTCCCTTCAACAAAACAGATCTCAATCTTTCAACAAATATATGTCTGAGGGAGTTGTCTTAGGCACATATATTTAAAGTGACTTGTACAGGGTTACTATGTTAGGGGTGCTATCTAATACTAATGTGGTTGGGAACAAAGAAACTAGAGCCCATTCAAAGCTGGCGATTTACCACACCAGTTAAAAAAATTCTTAAAAGTCAAAGGAATTATCCTTAAGATTTATCCAGGGATACAGATATAGAGGAGACTAGGGCTTGAACCACTGACATAAATTCACCAATATTTCACAAAAGCCTATTTCAAGTAGTCAGTGTCTCTCAGGCTTGACTAGACTGAAATCAACATTCTCTTCTAAACTTCAATGCACAATTGCCTTTGTAGGGGAAAGGGGGACTTAAGTTCAGCTGAACCAATTCTGTAGACTTCTGAATATCCTGTATATGAAATTTGTGAGTAAATTTCCTTGTTAAATGTTATGTCATATAAAGCTATCTCACATCATTCCATTCCTGAGCCTGAACTATGATGCTAGCCTGAGTTGAGCCTGGCCCTGGGTAGTCACATAGCTAGTAAACGTCAGGGTCAGTAGGAATTGAAACCAGCCTTTCCTAATTCTAAAGTCAGCATTCTGTCTCTTAAAACATGCTGCTTTTTTGATTAATAGTATCTACATATATATTGTATAAACTTTCAAATGAAGATGCTTCAATTAGAACATGTGCTTCCTGAGGTCAGGGACTATTTTTGCTTTTTCTTTGCATCACCAGCACTCAGTATAGTGTTCAACACATGAGAACTTAATAAATGCATATTGATTGATTGATACTTTTCATATCATCTTAGCTATTTTTATTTTTCAGTTGTTGACAATCAGTAAATAGTTATCTTATTTTTCTTAGAATTTCAAGGGAAAAATTCCCCCAGAACTTGTAGATAGCACCAAGTATTATAATGAACTCCATATACACACTTTTGCTTATATTCTAAATTGTGAATGATTTGAGGTGCTTTAAAGTGGTTCAGAGCTTTCTTGTGTTTTATTAACCAGTAGTTACTACTGAATGGGAATTGAAAAGGAATATACCTATTTCTAAGAAGTTATGGAATAGATAGGTTTATTTTTAATGTTTATCTTTTCTACATCTTTGGAGGATATTCAACTCTCTTCACTTTTTCTCGGAGTCAGAACCTTCTCCCATCTTAAAATCTACTCTCAGTAAAGTACCTAGGTAATAGGAACAAAAACTCATTGGGAACCATGGCTTGTTAAATAGATAGTTTTTACTTGAGAAGAAAATGAAACTGTCCTTGGGGCTTAATTGCCCCAGGGAACTAAGTCTAGAACCTTTTACATAGTTTTCTGGTCTTCTAAATCCAGTACATAAGTATTCAGGTCTCTATGAAATATACTCTTCTGACTGGGCATATGGTCAGGGCAAATGGCAAGAGAATTTAACTACAATTTAACTGAGCCAGTACCATATTTTTGTGGAATATCTTCTCCATGCTATTGTAGAGTAAATTTTCTTTTGTTAAATGTTCAAAAATAATGATAGTAATTGAATTGCAAGAGAGCAGTCCAGATTGATTTTGGGAAAGTTTACAATGCTTTTTTTTGTGACCCTAAGTTTCTTTCAAAAACAAAACATAGCATTAATAATCTTTCTGGAATGCTATATATCTTCAAGCATTGGTATGTGAAATGCCCATCTTAGGAAAATTAAAGCTGTGGGTACTCTAAAAGGAACCAGCAGAGAGGTACATTCTAGAAGTGATTAAGTTGCTGCATATGCCAGATGGAGGCAGGAGAAGTGAATTGAAGAACCTAATCAAACAGTAAAGAAGGTGGGCAAATCATATATTTAGAGTGATGGATAAATGAGGGACAGCCTGCATGATCTATTCACAACTTGGCAATAGCAAGAAATATAAAGGCTCTACTTCCTGCGGATGAAGGCAAAAATTGAATACGATGAAACAGTATGTATGGACTTTCATTTGCTCCCTTGGAGGTATTACTCATATCAACTTAATCAGAGGTTAATCACAACATAAAAATATCTAGGGTTTCAGTTATCTTCAAGAAGAATCTAAAACTGAGGAATCCCTTATAAAATAAAGTGCTTTGAGGGTAATTCTATGTATTAGTTATGTTAAAGCATTTTAACTATTAAATAATTCCTTTTTATCCTCAAAAAACTCAAAAGAAAACAAAAACATCATTTCTATCCTACCTCAAACATGTCCAAATGCATGATTGTAGATTAGTAGGTAGATAGACACAGATGGACAGACAGACAAATAGACAGATAATATAGAGGGTTTAATTTTCTTTTCTAAAAAGTATCATTTGTACTGGTTAAACGTGTCACATAGCAAGCTTGCCCTAAGTTCAGAAAATAAACCTTGACAACAGTTGTTTGACAGTAGCTGAGATGACAGAAAAAATATTTTCAATCAGTAATAAGACAACAACAACAAGAACAACAGATTTAAGTGGTAATGCAACAATTCAAGCCCTTTCTTTCAAATAAATGATTTAAAAAGGTAAATCATTCAGAGGGGGAGGAAGAAAAATGCCCATTAGGTATAGCACAAAGTCTCAGCCAACTGCAGTAGGTTATTTACAAAAGCTAGTTACCGTGCATCTTTTGTCCTTACCAGCAGGTGCAGCTATTAAGTAGGAAACATTCAAATATAAAATGGCCTTGAGGGGGAAAAATAAATTGAAGGTTTCCTTTCCTTTCCATTACAAATGGCTAACACCAGCATGATCATTTAATAATTCAATTACATTTGCTAGGAAAAATTAGCCATTTATTTGGAGTCTGGAAATCACTGACAGAAGATATGTGAGGGGCAACTCTGAACATGAGTGTGAGCAACCTGATGTTAGTTCCCCATTCTGAAAGCAGGAGTGAATGACTGTAGGTGATGGGCTATTCATATATAAGCAAAACACTTCATTTTTAATGAAGTGATAAAAAGGAATTCGTGTGTGCTCTGCAACTTCTAAGAATCATCCAGCTTATAGGAGTATAAATATACTGCATGTGTATATGTGCAACACTGTAACTAGGGTAAGATTCCAGGACTTTTCCAGAGGGATAAAGGGTGTTGAACGAAACAGACAGCATTTGTAGTCCTTCAACAGCTAGAGGCAATAGAGATTAGCATATAGCTAGTAAGAAAAAAGAAAAGTTAAAAAAGAAAAGTTAAAATAGAGAGCTCTCAAAGGGCAGGGTGGGGTGAGATCCTTTCCTCCCTTTACTTGCCACTCAGTCAGTAGTTCTCCAAGCAGTGGTTATCACCTGTCCCAAGGCCTCTGTCTTTCTTCCCCAAGTGTCTCCCCCACTCTCACATATAATCAAATTCACAGTTTATGCCATTTTCATGATCATGATGTATAGTACTTGTCCTGTGCACAAAATTCCTAGTTCCTACTCTGTGTCTATGAGACCATTTAAATGAAGGCTAGGAGGCCCTGATTTTCAGATTTATTAAGGGGGATGCCCTATTAAATTAAAAGCACTGAGGAAGATATGAGGGTGAGACATAATCATATATCAACTAACCACACAATCAACCAGAATTTGTTGAGGCCCTAGTAATAGTTCAACATATGGTACAAAGCAAGTATAAGACTGCTGTAAGGGAGTTTACAATCTAATTGTAACACACGGTTACAGAACAATTAAATGTTATACTATCTGGTCAGCATTAAAATTGTGATGAGAACTGAGGAAACATAGAGACTAATATTGACCAAAATAGAAAAAATCTTAATGGAGGTGGAACTTGAATTAAGGAATTGGAGTTGAATGTTTTGGAAAGGAGAAGACCTTGAACAAAGGTATGAAGAGGAAAATAAATACAGAATAATGAAAAGATGGGCTTAAAGGAGCATGTCTGCATTTTAGAAAATATTGGGAACTTAGATTGCATAAGTATGGTGTCCTGCCTACAAAGGATCTTGAAAGCCTGAGTCTAGATATGATGCAATACATAATGGAAATTCGTTGTGTATTTATGAGTATGAGAATGACATGGTTGGACTAGGCGAACACTGATATCCTTTCCAAATTTTGAATGTTGTGATTCTGGAAAAGAAGTGGTCAAAGAAGATCAACGTAAGTTTAATAAGCACTTAATAAATTATTGATGATCGATTTACAGATGCATGATGACATAGATAGTGAAAAGACAGGAGACATGTATGTCATCTAAGAGATAGTCCCTATAATTTAGGAATGTGACAAAAGCAGGGATTCTTAGTGGGGATGAAGAACAACAAATCTGAGGAAGGTAATGTTTCAAAGGAAGAAGCGATAAACTTAGGGACTCAATGAAGTGGATGAAGGAACGAGAAAAGGCAATGATACTACAATGCTTCTAACCTGTGCGACTGGAAAAATGGTGGTGATAGAGTGGAGAAGTGGAAAAAGGAGCCAATTTAGAGGGCAATGATGAATTCAATTTGAGAATAGTTGAGTTGCAAATGATGTGTTGACTTTCTCAATGATATTTCCTCTCAATAGTTAGAAATTTAGGACTACAGACTTAAGGAGATACAGATTTAAGTGAATTGGTAGAGACATAATAGTTGAAAACATAAGAAGAGCTCATTGAAAGAAAACATGAAAGGAAGAGGCCAGATCTGAGGGGAGAACTAGAAGATGGCATGTAAAAGAGGCCCTATCAGAAGAATTAGAGGGGTGGTCAGAAAGCTAGATTTGGGAAAGCATAGTCCTATGGATATGGGAAATTCAGGTAAGAGAGAGCTGATTAATACTAACAAATGCTGTAGAGAAGTGAAAGAGAATGAAGAATAGGGTAAAAATATACTAGGTTTGGCAAAAGAACATTTTTGGTAAACTCAGGCATAGACATTTTAATGTCTAAGTTCTGGACTTGTGGTCTATCAACTTCTTTCTAAGCACTCTCTTTTTCTACACAGAGACTACTGCGAGGTTAGAGTTGTTCTAATCATATATGTACATCTCCCAGGGGTTCCTTATCATGATCCACAGAAATTTTTGAAATCCTAAATGAAAAAGAAATGGACATTTGACAAACTGAAAGATTTTCAGGTATTTGTAACAAAAAGACCAGAACTCAATGGAAAATTTCATATAAAAGATCAAGAAGAAAAAAAAGGAAAATATTAAAAACTAAGAATAAGGGCTTCATGAAGATGATCACTGGTAACCATGATCTGTAAACTCTCCAGTCAGGGTGTATAGGAAGAGAGCTACTATACCTTATGACCCTCAAACCCATTTTCCTTATACCTAATATGAAATCTTATCCCAAAATCCGCATTCAAAAGTTTTCCAAAGCCCTAAAGTTGACTACATTTAGGCCAGTGTTTTCCAATATCTGCTTACAGAAAATTTTCACAGATTCACCAAAATCTCAGTACCAAAAGGTATTAACTTCTGAAAACCTATAGACTAACTTTTACCTGCTTTCAAATCTCATCCCAGTTTCCTTCTTTCCAAACTACCTGCCAACAACTACTTCACTGAGTCTCTGTAAGATGGAATCAGTCTGTCTCAGGAAATATACATATTTTACAGGCATACAGTATAATTTGGATTGTAAAACACTGTGGGTGTATTATAGTTGTGATTTTTTTTTGGTGTATTGGTTGGATTATATCAAAATATTATTCTGTGATTCATTGGAAAATAAGCTCAACACATATTTGTTGAATGAATGAACACAGAGAAAGCAACTGAGAATTTCACTTAAAACAACAATTAAAGGATTATAACCTGAAAGCATCATATTATACAATGCCAAATTCATTTTTCTTAACTTTTGGTAGAAAATATAGACCCATATATGTAGAATGGAGAGGATACAGATATGAAGTCACAAACTTGGTTTTTACAATATATCCCAGTTGCTCTCATCCTCCTACTCTATAGATTGGGACAAGTCATAGTGTCTGTCCCAAATGTAGGAACTAATGATCATTTCTGTGTTTGGTCCATCCAGCTATATATGCTGTCATGTGGGCAACATACAGTCTTCATCCATTTGAATTGAGAGATGAAATAATAGTTTGTAGTCAGAAAAAGTCAAAGTTTCTAATTAAGGAAATGGAAGACTTGGGGGCTAATGGTGAGATATAGCATGTGAACATCTCAACGTATGTCCAAAATGGAGTGTAGGAGTAGATTTTGAGATTTAAGGAGGCTAAGGTATCAGTTGGGAGGTTAAGGAATTCGAGGGAGCATGAACATGAATAATGAGGTCTCCTAGTATAAGCACAGGAGTTGTAGAGAGAATGATGGTGAGTCAGCTGCTGAATTCCTGGAGAGTGAAGGGGAATAATCTGGAGGCAAGTGTACAATGGCCATCATGATTTGGATTAGAAGGAAAAATATGATTGAGTGGATTTAGAAAGGGGGAAAGGCAACTGACTAATAGCTGTAATGAGAGCATATAGAACTAGCAGTTACAGGCAAGGACTATTTGACTCCTCCTCTGGGACAAAAGTGTCAGAGGTCTGTGAAGGAAGGGACAACTAATATTAGAGACAATGGCTGGGGACACAGTATCATCAGGGTGAAGCCAAGTCTCAGTGAATATTGTTATGGAAGTGAGAAACAGAGGTCCAAGACAGAGTAAAGTTGTTCACTCTAGAAGGGGAATTCTAGAGATCGCAGTGGAA
The DNA here is from genome assembly GCF_011100635.1 of Trichosurus vulpecula. Classification (NCBI taxonomy): domain Eukaryota; kingdom Metazoa; phylum Chordata; class Mammalia; order Diprotodontia; family Phalangeridae; genus Trichosurus; species Trichosurus vulpecula. The sequence continues at coordinate 187,833,464 of NC_050577.1, read as the reverse complement.
GGGGTGGGCAGGGTTTGACCATGGTTATTATTGTTCATCTTTAGTTCTCAGAGTACCAATGACATCAGGAGGGTGATGTCTTGACTTGTAAGTGAATTAGATTTAAGTGAGGCAGGTCTTTGCAAAGTCATCAGTTTTACTCTCTCCTCCAGAGTCATAGGAGTCCGGGGCAAGACATAAGTCAGGACAATTGAAGATGGTCCCAGTGGGAGACCCTGGCCTTTTTAAGTTAAGTTCTTTCCCAGGTCTCAGTTTATCTGAGGCAACACTCATTCAGTGGTTAAAGGCTAGGTAAGAATTGAGGCAAAAGGTGGGCCTAGTTTGACTTCACAAAAGAATCAATCTGGAAGGAGGACACTTTCAGAATTTCTGGCCAGAACAGAAACAATTACTATTTAGACCCACTCTGAGGCATCAAAACTCAAATATTGAGCAAATGAGACTTGGGCTGGGACCTATTGTTGGCCAGTCAATGAGAGCCTGAGTGATATGGGTTTAAAGGCATAGTCAAATAGCTCCATTTGAATCCCAGTAGACTTTACCAAAGCCTGGTTTACCAGAACTATATTCTAGAAATCATGAATAAAAACTACATGAGACAAAAGAGTTAATTGTGCTAGTTAAAAATAATAGAATCAATAATTAGGTAAGAAAAAAAGCCTTCAAACTCCAAGGTATGTTATAAAGTATAAGTGATCAAAATTTATATTTCTTTGGAGAGAGTGCCCACATGTAAGGGTATGCATCCCCATGGAGAAGAGGAGAAAGAGGAGGTGGAAAAGAAGGGAGGAAGCATTGTCCAACTGGAACTGGCCAGTTGGGTCCCCAGGGGGGCAACTACTACTTCTCATACATTATTATTCATCCTTTGTTTTCCAAGATGACAAATGACATCAGGATGGTGATGTCTTAACTTACAAGTGAATCAGATTTAAGTGAGGCAGGACTGTGAAAAGTCATCAACCTTACTCTCTCCCCTAGCGTCACTGGAGTCCAGTGCCAAGACATAGGTCAGGACAACTGGCCATGGGGTAGCATGGAAGAGGATTTATATGAGAAAAAGGAGGTAGGGGTTGGGGGTATGGGGCCAGAGAATAGCTAATGCAGGAACTGGGAGAGAAACAGAAGATTAGATTATTATACATAGTAGCAATCAGTTAGTCCAAATGAATAATGAAATTTGCAATACCCAAAAAGCATTGTAGCAGGTATTAGGCTTGGCCTAATGTAATGAGGTTTGAGTTGTCTCAAGCCCAGTAGTACAAATTTGCCTCCTCTGGGGTAGCTGAAGGGGGAGCAGAGCAGTGTAAAGAAGTCTAAGTTACCTCTATTGTTATGTGCTTAAAGAAATCTTGTATGATTTTGATATATTATTGGAAAGCTTATTGTTGGGGAGATTTTTTTAAAGGGTTTTTTTGTTTTTTTTTAATCAAATGCTTCTTTTAGTACTGCTACCTCCTCTCTGCCCCCAAACAGTCTAATCTTGTATTTTCTAAATCTCTCAGTCAGTTGTGCAACTCTGGTCTCCAGAGAATATCACCTGCAAATGCTTATCTATGCCTTTCTCATATCTTCATTAAAAACATATTTGAAGTAAGCATATTTTATTGTCATAAAACTTTTTGTAAATATTGGGAGGTAGATATTTCAAGCTATAGTTATATTTTCTCACTCCACTTTTGGAAAATAATAATAAAGTATCAATTTTTTTTCTATAAACTTGGGATAAGAATATAGATTTAGAATTGGAAGGAACTTTGGAAATCATCTAGTACAAATTCCTACATTTCGTAGATAAGTAATTATCACACAGAGAAGCTTGTTGATGTGCCTAAGATCACCCAGATTGTAAGTGGCAGACCTTAGATTTTAAACTAGGGCATTTGCCTGCAAATTCAGTACTCTTTCCACTATTCCATTCTGCCTCTCTACCCTTCTAAATATATTTTGAGATTTGTTCTCTCCAGGCTCTCAGAATTATAAAATTGTGTCGCTTGTACCTTGGACTTCCTATGTATGATTGATCTATTTCATCTCTTTTTCCCCCATCTTTGATTTCCTTGATACCATTTGTACTTCCTTGTGCAGCACATTAAGAACACAATTCCTAGTCTAAATGTGGTGCCTCTACTATCCCTGGTAGCAAAAAGGAATCATTATAAAAATATTGAAGGATATCTTTCATTTTTCATATGTTTTGTCTTCTCTCTGCCCTCAGAATAATTAATTGAGTACCTTTGTCAAGCTTTTAATTACTTTTTTCATTCTGCTGCTCTCATTCTTTTACAATGCAATGCTGCTAAAAATCCTGTACCATTCTTCTTATCATTTTATTCATTATTTAATATTCTCAACTGGTGTTGCTCTTTGTTATTGTTTCTTTAAGCTTGGCAAAATGATCAACTTGGTGCTGGTCAATGTAAATTTTGGGCTCTTTTCACTTCTTTCTTTTACAGACATTAAACTTTAGAAAAATATGATCATCTGTGTTGATGTCTGTTCTTTTATTCATTTTTCAGTGTCAAAAGCTTGTTTATATGGGCTTATTTGGAGCTGCCTTATACTTTTTATACTTTCATCTAATTTGGTATTGCTTTGCATTTTTGCTTCAACAACTTTATTATCTGACTGTGCTGAAACAACTGATTTGCAAGTATCTAACACATTGATAAAGTAATTTTCAACAATTTTCTTGTGTATGTGTTTGTATAATGATATTTAGTTCTCATACATCCATATAAGCATGAGATCTCAGTTTAGTCTCTGTCTTCAGTATAGAGGTTTTCTGCTTCTAATTCATTTCTTACTCCTCAACTGTGTTTCTAATCTATCTATCTATCTATCTATCTATCTATATATCTTTTGCCATCCTCTTCTACGTGTACCTTTTCTGATTGCATCTGCCTCTGGACAGTCCCTTGGTATTATAGGTTCAATACTGGATAAAAACAAGAGAATTATGAGTCATAGAAAATTGAATAGAGATTTTTTATTTATCCATAACAGGAAAAGGCTATTCAACAAGGATAGACATGATTTGATTTGCCTAAGTGAAGATTTCTTGCCTTAGATGTCCATCACAATCCACCAGGCATGCATCAGAGAGAACCCCTGGAGCTCCTCATGTTTCATTTGTACTTGGGCACCCAGGGAACGATGTCAATGGAGATGCCTATTCCTTTAATCATTTGATGCAACCAAGATTCAAGGATTGTCTCAATGCCTTTTAAGGAAAATCTAGCTTAAGTTACATGAAAGCCAGATTAGGATATTGCTTCTACCATAGACATTTTACTGAAATTGAAGTAACTACGATTCAAATATATATTGATTCATTTTGGAGGGGTTTTACTTTTTATGGCTAGACTTCAACACTGTGCTTTAGCTTCACTTTCACCCTGGAACTTCCTTCCACTATCCTGTCTTACTTAGCTTACTGGTAAGTTTCTAGTGGTATCTCCATGTGGGGTAGGAACCCAGGCCAGCTAACCTTCATTCTTCCTGCTCTACTTCAGATTTTCTTGCTTTCAACTCCAAGCTCTTATCTTTCAAACTCCTTCAAACCCCTCTTTCCCTTCCAGGTTTCTTTTGTGTTTTCTTACTTCCTTAGAATATAAGCTTCTGAGGACAGGGCTATCTTTCTTTTTGCTTGCATTCAGAAACCCAGGGCTTAGCATAGCACCTAGCATATAGAAAGCACTTAATAAATACTTGTCTTGCATTGCCTTACTGTATGAAATTTTGCTACCACAATTCTGCAACAGATGTTAGAATATAAACTAAAATTATCTTTATGGTGGATTCTTTTAAAAATGCTTTTTATGAGCACTGTAGTAAGATATGACCACTCATCCCATGAATTAATATTTCTTGTTGTCTATGGAAAACAACTCTGCTCATATATTTCTTTGCTTTTCTAAGGAGAACATGTAAGACATCTTTCCATTTAGCTGTAATTTCATTTTGTTTTTTGATATAATTTATGGTGAGAAAAATTTTTTTTAAAAAAATTATATAATTCAGGGGCCAGAGCCAAGATGGTGGAGTAGAAGTAGGAACATGATTGAGCTCTTCCCCCAAACCCCTCCAAATAGCTGTAAAAATGATTCTAAACAAATTCTAGAGCAGCAGAAGCCACAAAATGACAGAGTGAATCACATTTCCAGTCCAAGACAATCTGGAAGGACAACAGGAAGGGTCTATCGTACCATGCTCAGAACAGAGCCCAGCCCAGCCTGGGCCTGCCACACTGGCACAGACAGGACTGGAGCAGGCCTCAGGGCACTAAATCACTTGGTATTTGCAGTGGTTTTCAGACTTCTTAACCCACAAACCCCAAAGACAGATTCAAAGGTCTGTGGGAAAGCTCTCTCACCTGGGTGAGAGAGGAGCTTAGTCCAACCCCAGCCCCAGCCCCAGCCCCAGGGCAGTGGCAGCCACTGCTGCAGTATTGGCTACTTCTGGAGCTCTCAGCCTACAGACAGTGGGAGAACTTAGCGGCTGAGCTGGGTCACAGTCATGAGTGGTGGTCCTGGGGTGAGGAGGATTGCTGGCATGGTGGAGCTGGTGGCAGCTGTGGCAGACTCCTCACAGTTCCAGGGCAGAAAAGAGTACTTGTGGTTGTTCATAGACCAGAGCACAGGCCAGGAGAGGAGTAAACACCTCTCTTTTGATTCTACCACTTGGGAAGGACTGAGAATTTATAGGTCCCTAGAGATAACTCTGAAAACAGCTGCAAAAAACCCCTGAAACTTGGGGCAGTACATTGTCCACTTAACAAAGAGCTCTAAAGTCAAATAATTAGCTGGGAAAATGAACAAACAGGGGAAAAAGAATAAGACTATAGAAGGGTTCTTTCTTGGAGAAAAGATGTTTTCTTAAACGCTTAGTGATGAGGCAAATCAAGGCATACAGCCAGAAGAAGACAACAAGATTAAGGCTCCTACATCCAAAGCCTCTAAGAAAAAAAATAGCCTCAGGCCATGGAAGAGCTCAAAAAGGATTTTGAAAATCAAGTAAGAGAAGTAGAGGAAAAATTGGGAAGAGAAATGAGAATGGTGCAAGAAAATCATGAAAAACAAGTCAACAGCTTGCTAAAGGAGACCCAAAAATGCTGAAGAAAGTAACACCTTTAAAAATAGACTAACCCAAACGACAAAAGAGGTCCAAAAAGTCAATGAGGAGAAGAATGCCTTGAAAAGCAGAATTGGCCAAACAGAAAAGGAGGTCCAAAAGATCACTGAAGAAAATAATTCCTTAAAAATTAGAATGGAACAAATAGAAGGTAATGACTTTATGAGAAATCAAGAAAGCATAAAACAAAACCAAAAGAAAAAAAATAGAAGATAATGTGAAATATCTCATTGGAAAAACTACTGACCAGATCCAGGGGAGATAATTTAAAAATTATCGGACTACCTGAAAGCCACGACCCAAAAAAAAGAGTCTAGACATCATCTTTCAAGAAATTATCAAGGAAAACTGTCCTGATATTCTAGAACCAGAGGGCAAAATAGAAATGGAAAGAATCTACTAGTCACTTCCTGAAAGAAATCCTCAAAGGAAAACTCCTAGGAATACAGTAGCCGAATTCCAGAGTTCTCAGGTCAAGGAGAAAAAATTACAAGCAGCCAGAAAGAAATAATTCAAGTACTGTGGAAACACAATCAGTATACAACAAAATCTAGCAGCTCCTACACTAAGGGATCAGAGGATGTGGAATATGATATTCCAGAGGTCAAAGGAGATAGGATTAAAACTAAGAATCACCTACCCAGCAAAACTGAGTATAATATTCCAGGGGAAAAATGGAATTTCAATGAAATAGAGGACATCCAAGCATTCTTGTTTAAAAGACCAGAGCTGAATAGAAAATTTGACTTTCAAATACAAGAATTGAGACAAACATGAAAAGGTAAACAGGAAAGAGAAGCCATAAGGGATTTATTAAAGTTGAACTGTTTACATTTCCTACATGGAAAGACGATACTTGTAACTCAAGAGATCTTTCTCAGTACTACGGCAGTTAGAAGGAATATATATGTATACGTGTATGTAAATATATATATATATACACATATATATATGTGTGTGTGTATGTGTATATATGTGAAAAATATATGTGTATATGTATATGTGTATGTATATATGTGTACATATATGTATGTGTGTGTATGTAGACAGAGGGCACAGGGTGAGCTGAATATGAAGGGACAATACTTAAAAAATAAAATTAAATGTTGAGAGGAATATACTAGGAGAAAGAGAAAATGAGAGGTAGAATGTAGTAAATCATCTCACATAAAAGAGGCAAGAAAAAACTTTTACAAAGGAGGGGAAGGTGGGGGAGGTGAGAAGCAATAAGTGAGCCTTACTCTCATTGGATTTGGCTTAAGGAGGCAATAAACATACACACTCAACTGGGTACGGAAATCTATCTTATCCTACAGGAAAGTGGGGGGAAGGAGATAAGAGAGGGGAGATAATAGAAAGTATGGTAGACTGGGGGACAGGGCAATCAGAACCAAACACTTTTATGGAGGGACAGGTCAAAGGAAAGAATATAATACATAGAGGGTGGGACAGGATAGAGGGCAATATAGTTAGTCATTCACAACATGACTGTTATGGAAGTGTTTTGCATGACTACACATGTGTAACCTGCATATATATATATATATATATGTATGTATGTATAACATGTATATATACCCAAATTGCTTGTTTTCTCAATGAAGGTGGGTAGGGAGGGAGGAAGGAAGAGAAAGTGGAACTCAAGGCTTTGAAAATGAATGTTAAAAATTGTTTTTACATGGAACTGGGAAATAAGGTATACGGGAAATGGAGTATAGAAATTTATCTTGCCCTACAGGGAAATAGAAGGGAAGGGGATAAGAGAAGGGAATGAGGGGTAATAGAAGGGAAGGCAGATTGGAGGAAGGGTAATCAAAATGCATGCTGTCCTGGTATGGGTGGAGGGAAGAGATGAGGAGAAAATTTGGAATTCAGAATCTTGTGGAAGTGAATGTTGAAAACTTAAAATAAATAAATTTATATAAAAATGATATAATTCTCTAAGACAGCATCTACTCTATAACTAGATATTCAGAGTACAAATAACTAATATAAAAATTATTAACATTCAAAACAAATGGCATCATTTGTAGTGCCCTCTGTACTTGTTTCTATTACTCTACTAATTGCAATATAGAAGTAGAAGCAGGTCATAGAGGAATGAGGGATGTTTCACCTTTTTCCTTTTTTTCTTAGGTTGCCATGATTAAAGCTTTTATTGCCAAGTGGCCAACAACGGTGATAAAGCTCTATATTCTTACCTAGACTAGGTCTTAGAAGGTAGTTCAAGTGGATTCCTGGGATTGTACTTAAAGTCTTTCTAGCATGGTAGAATCTTTCAGATGTTGAACCATGCTGGCATAGCCTTTGACAGCTCAGGGTCACCTCCATGCCATCATGAGGCATCATGGAAATTTGTGCTGCTGGTAGAGTTCTATTTCCTTTTTTCTATCAGCAGATATCTTTATTCTTTGAACCTGGTAATTAATGTGTAGATGAATATAGAAGGAATTTGGAGAGTAATGTGCATCAGTGGCACAGTAAAATAGGGCAACTGGGGGGCAGCTAGGTGGCACAATGAGTAGAGCACTGGCCCTCAGGAGAACCTGAGTTCAAATCCTGCCTCAGATACTTGACATGTTTACTAGCTGTGAGACCTTGGGCAAGTCACTTAACCCCAATTGTCCTGCCTTCCCCGCTCTGAAAAAAATAGGGTAACTGTTAGTCAAATCTTGCTGCTTATAATTAATTATCATTGTGATTTTTAAAATGATGAAAGTCATTGTTTTAATGCTGTATAAGGAGCAAGAGAAGAGGGTACAAAAGTGATTGGGTCAGAGGCATCTGGAAGAAAAGGTCTGGCTAGAATTCATCCCAAAGGCTTGGCAGGGCCACTCTAGGTCATGTTGTACTAACTCCTTTGAACAAATGATCTTATTTTCCTTACCATAAGCTTTGATATTTATAAAGTGTTTTGAATTTTTGCCTAAGTGTTTCATGTGTACAGATCTTATCTCATCAAATAAAATACAAATTTTGCTTGATAGATGCTGAGTCTTCTATGTCTTTATTTCATACCTAACACAATGCCACACACATAGTAAGCCTTTAATAGAATGCATTTGTTAATGTTTCAATGTTAATGTTTCAATTTCTGTCCCATGTGTAGACTGGAGACAGAAGGTGGCCAAGGTGATGTCTTAAGGTTTTCCCAAACCATGATTTTGAATCCATTATTTCTTACATTAAACCTGGAGCAAATTCCTTCATATACTCATTTCCCTCCTACTCAATTGTCTCTTTTCACTTCAACACTGTTTTATTAATTCAACATAGATTTTTGTAAAGGTGTCATTTCCATTAGGTTACATACAACATTAATTCAGAATGATTTTAAATAGTTGTCCACTAAACTGGGTGCTAAGGGTTGTTTCCTGCACCCAAGTACAGAGAGTTCAGTTAACTTTAAAAGGTGCCTCAGGTAGACACATTATATTTTTTTCTCATCCTACTAGCCTGTTCAAACTATTCTCCCTTCTTAGAGCCATAGAGTATAGAATCTATGAAAAATGAATTATTAATGCCTGATTTTCACAGCAATAGAATATCTTTACCCAAAGAGTAGCATTTCTTCCATACTGTCAGACATTCTCTCTTAATATAAAATCCTGACCCTTTAGTAAGGTGTCCTTTTTTTGAATCACAGATTTGCTGACTTTAATAAACATACTGCTGTTACTTTTAATCAGCAGAGAAGTTCAGTTTGGGAACTTTATGGTCAGATTAAAAATCAAAACTATAACTGAATAGTAGCAAATAAATATATAAATAAAACTAAAAATTGACTTTATAGCTAAGGTAGTTTCCACATGAATATAGATGGGCAATTTCACCCTCCCTCCCCACCAAAACATGTTAACTCTACAGGAGTACAAATCTCTATTTGGCAAAGGAAAGAATCGAGTACCTTAGAAAGAACTAGTGGTAAGGTTTATATCTTCCATTGCTTAGGAACATAGACAAATTACTGCACTGCCCACAATAGCTATTTAAATGTCATATAGTGACATACATAGTCATAGTTACGTGTGTATATATACACAAAAATATTGATAGAAAGATGGATAGATGACAGATCTTTCATTAGTGGATTAGAAATGATTCGAATTTCAGAAAATTATACCAGTTGCAATTCACAACTAAATAAAATAACTTTAATATGTTCCTTAGTTCTAAAATATCCTTATGGTCTCCCATCTTTTCTAATATAATCCCTCCTATTTCAGTAAAGAAATCCCTTTCTCTTTGAGGCTTCCTAGTTCAATCCAATTTACCATATATTTATTAAGCACCTATTTTGTGCTAGGTGGTGTGCTAAATTCTTTAGAAATATTATCTCATTTCATCCTTGCAACAACCCTAGGAAATAGGTATCAGTATTATGCTCTTTTTCCAGCTGAGAAAATTGAGGCAGATAGAAATGAAGTGACTTGCCCAAGGTCATTCAGCTAGGAAATGTCTGAGGCCTGATTTGTACTAAGGTCTTCCTGACTTCAGGCCCAGTCCTCTAGTCGCTATGACCTCTTTCTACATCTAGATGCCTATACCATTCAACAATCCACAGTAGGCAATTTGCTTTATCCTATACAAAGGTCTCTCTCCTCATCTAGAATAGCATCCTCTTACCTCTGGAGACAATGTGGCTAATCCCTAAAGTGTTAATCGATGTAACCTTAGAACTCCAGCCTGGAACCTATCTGTCTTGATAAGTGATTGAGTGTAAATTCACCTAGCCAGTCTTATCTAATCAGCTCCATTGTCTCCTTCACCGGTGAATCACTAGACCAAAACTCCTTTCTTTGACTACTGCTCTCCTATTGTCTGGTCCTTTCTGAATGTACGTTTTTTGTGGACAGGGTTTGCCTCACTTTTTAAAATTTGCATCCTCATTGCCTAGCATAGTGACTTGATGTAATATGATGATACAATGCTTGATATATTTATTTTCATTTATTCTATGGTATAAAACAACCCAGAGAATATTTATCTATTGGCATGTAGGGTAAAGAGTTGTTTTTTTTAAATATAATTTTCCAAAGATGAGAAGGGAAGTAAAATTTCCTGACACCCTTTGAAATTCTATCTGACTTGATTGTTATGAGTCACATAACTTTGATTTCAAAGTTATAACCTGCTTTTCAAATATATCAAGGCATCTGCCATGCTTCTGGTCTCCCAGAATTGTTACTATGGCATTAGTCTTGACCCCTCACCTTCTCTCATGCCACATGTCCAGTCATATGTCAGAGCTTGCTTTTTCTACCTTCACATCCTTTCTTTAATCTGACCCCCCTTCTCCACTTACACAACTACTTCTTTATTTTAGGTCCTTATAACCTCATACATAGATTAAAACTTCCTCCTAATTAGTTTCCCTGCCTTAAGTCTCATCATTCAAGTCCATCCTACACACTGCTAACAAAGTGTTTCTCCCTAAGTATGGATCTCATCATGTCATTACCCTACTCAATCAATTTCCTAAGGCCTCTAGGATAAATATTAGCTCCTTCAACCCACCTTTCTCTCCTCAATGGACATTATTCCTCTGCTTGTACTCTGTGAGTCAACCAAACTGGCTTTTTCTCTGTTCCTTATACGTGGCAGTCCATGTTCTGTACCTTTCTCATCTCACTGGTTATCCATCTCCTAGTTTTGAATATATTCCCTCCATTATCTCCACCTCTTAGAATCATTTTCTTCTTTCTGCATATAGCTTAAGCAAATGTTTTGGTGTAAGATCTTCACACATCTCTGCAGCTGCTAGCATCCTCCTTCCCAAACTATCTTGTATTTTACGTTCTATATATTTGCATTCATTTACTTTATGTTTATGCTGCATATATTTATATATGTACTTGCTGTCTACCCTATCAGAATGTAAGCTCTTTGTTTCATTCTTTGTACTTGTATACCCAGCACCTAAACATAGTGCCTGGCACATAGAAGGCATTTAATAAATAAATTTTGATTTATTGATTAAAACCATAAATAATTCTTCCCACTAACTGTGGTTCTCATTATATTTATTACTTTTTATCATATTGCTGTTTTTGTTTTGAGGCATCTAGGTGTCATATCAGATAAAGAGCTGGACCTAGCACCCAGGATACCTGAATTCGAAACTAGCCTCAGATACTTACTAGCTGTGTGACCTTGGGCAAGTCATTAAACCACTGTCTGCCTCAGGTTCTTTATCTGTAAAATGGGGATAATAATAGCACCTACCTCTGTGGGGTTTTTGTGGAGAACAAATGAGATAATAAAATTTACAACCAATATATAGCACAGTAGCTGGCACATATTAGGTGCTATATCAATTAATAAATAAACATTTATTAAGCATCTATTATGCTTCAGATACTGTGCTAAAGTCTGGATATGAAAAAAAGCAAAAGATAATCCCTGAAGTCAAGGAGCTTACAATCTAATGATATATAAATCTTATCTAAACTAATCCAATGCTATATCAATACAAAGTATTACAATAACAGTAGTTATCAATATTTTTGCTTTACCACTTTTGAATAGTCACTATTAGAGTTGATTTCTGGTCTTGGTTATGTCATCAGAGGCATATCCATTCAATGTGGAAGTTGTATTTCTTAGGGGCCAGAGTAGCTGCAGTATCTGAGTCACAACCCATTTACATATTTGGGTTTACTGGATTACACCCAGGAATAGGAGGTAGAATGTCTAATTAACAAAAGACATTCACATCACTGAGACTCAAATGGTTGCATTTCTCTATCATTTCCTATTACCAAATTGTGCTCTTTCATTTCTAATCATAGCATCAAGAGCCTGGCTACTGGTCTGCACAGAACTGGCTCTCTTGATTTCTCAGTTCCTACTCTCCATAGGCAGAATAGGCAGTATATGTGGTTTGATTTGCATGTAGTTGCGACATCTCACCAGCCATCATAATATAATTCTCATGACCTGCCAAAATGCCATCTTTCCTCATTAACTGGTTTAAAATGACCACCATGGGGGAGATTTCTTTCTGTCATACACCAGAGGCATTAACTCTAAAAGGCTATTGATAACTCAACAAGTTTTTAAACACCTGGATTTGGGTCAGAAGACCTTGAACTCATGTCCTAGATGTATTACTATCTCTGTGACTTTGGGGAAATTACTTCTCTGAATTTCAGTTTTATCATCTGTGAGATGAAAGGATTGGATTAGATGCTCTCTAAAGTGCTCTCCATCTATGTCCAGTACTAGTATGGCACAAAATTAGAATAAGGAACAGCCCCTGACCTCAAAGAGCTTATACTCTAGCTGGCAAGTTAGGATAGAAAACATATGCGAATCAGAAGAAAGGAGGAGTATGTTTTGGGAAGGCAAAATTCTCCTCTCACCTTCTCCCATTAGTACATTAGCATAGATTAGTTTATTAAATTTATCTCTGTATAAATCTAGAAAGTCATAGAGTAGCAGATGGAATGAGATATAGGTAAGGATAGGCTGGTAAATATTTAACAACTGGCTTTTGGGGGAAAACAATTTATATACAACACTTTAACTTCAATCTGTATCTACCTCCCAGGTTATTTTGAGGATCAAACAAGATAATAATATTTAGTAGTAGAAAAATTTATTTCCAAATTTATATATCCAGCCTTTCCTGAGCTAGTCAAACATTTCAAACTACCTCTTACCCATCTCAAAATAGATGGCTTATAAGTGTCTCAAAGTCAAGATGTCTAAAACTGAACTCATTATCTTTCTACCAAACCTCTTGATTACTGTCAAGAGCCCCACTGTTTCCCCAGTCACCTAGGCTTAGAACCTCAGCATTATCTTCAACTCTTTACTCTTACCACATCCAATCTTTTGCCAAGTCTTTGTTTTTACCCTCCAAATGTCTCTAGTATGTATTCCCTTCTCTCCACTTTTATAGCCACAACTATAGTTTAGACCCTTAACACCCCATGCTTGGACTATTGCAGTAGTGTTCTAACTGGTCTTCCTGCTTCCAGTTATATTCTACTCCAACACATCCTCCAGTCAGCTGCCAAGGTCAGGCACAATTCTGACCATGTCAACCTCTTCCTCAGTGAGTTCTAGTCGTTCCCTATTTCCTTTAGAATGAAATATAAATTCCTCCTTATGGTATTTGAGGCTGTTCAAGAACTGTTTCCTACTTTTCCAGTCATCGTCATCATTGTCTTCTCCTTCTTTTCCTCCTCTTCCTCCTCCTCCTCCTCCTTCTTCTTCCATCACCACCACCACCACCACCACCACCACCATCATCATCATTTTCACTAGCATTCATATAGCACTTTAAAGTTAGCACTTTAAAAATATCTCATTTTATCCTTACAACAATCTAACTCTCAGGTAGGCATTATATTTATCTCCATTTTACAGATGAAGAAAGGGCATCAGATAGAAGTTAAGTGACTAGCTCTCAATCACACAGATAGTAAGTGTCTGAAGCAGTACTGGTCTTTTTGACTCATTATCCAAAGCCCTACCCATTGAACCACCTAGCTGGAGCTTATACTTTACTCTTCTTCACACCCTCTGTGATACAGCTACACTGACCTATATTTAATTTCTAGAACACAACCTTCCTCTGGTCCCCTTGCCTTTTAGTTGGCTGCCTCCAACCCCTGGAATGTTCTCTTGCTTTACTTCTGCCTCTTAAGTTATTCTGGCTGCCTTCAAGAATCAGATCAAATCTGATCTGCTGCAGGACTCCTTTCCTGGTCCTTTCCTGAGCTGCTAATTGCTATTCTTTTAGATTTTCTTCCATCTACTCTGCATATGTTGTCAGAATATAATATCCTTGAGGGCAGGGCTCTTTAAAAATATATTTTCTTTTTCCTTTCTTTTCTTTTTTGTCTTTCTTTTATATCACTAATATTTAGTACAGTGCAGGAACTTATGAAATATTTAATTTACTATGTCTCTGACATCACATCCAAATTTGCCCCTTTGTAACTTCTACTCATTGTGTCTAGTTCTGCTCACTTGGGACAAACAAGACAATTCCAATCTCTCTTCCATATTATCTTTGTGTTTTGTCCTAGTCTCAGGCTAGGATAATAAGCTGGAGCTAACTTGCATTGGCTTGTGAGAACCAATTATTAAATTTTCAAGGTGAGCATTTACACTTTGGAAATAGAAAGCTATAAATTTGTCCTTGATTTATTGTTTTGTTGATTTTCAGACTTAAGAAAGTGATGGAGAAGATGTTAATGATATAGATTACTCCTAAAAGTTTGTTGCTTGTACTTTTTGGGGCAGGCAGTTTGCTGTGAAACATTGGCTCAGGGAAATGCTGGACTTAGTAAGTCTATACTGGTCTAATTTTTTCACTGTGCCTTAGAATCTCCCACCTTCATACTCTACTCCTATCATTTTCTTTCTTTTGTTACTTTAATTTTCTGTGTCCATTACCCTTTTGATTTTTCCAGTTTGTAGTATTTCATATTGCTATTTCCTGGTAGAGCTACATATTCAGGGGAAGCATTTCTCCAGAAGGAATATTTTGGAATTTCAGTTTGCTACCCAAAACCTCTAGGGCAGAGTGAGCAGCCAGTCTCTGGTGCTTGTGTGTCAGTCTTCTTATTCCTGCTCTTGCTCAGTTAATCAGGATCTGCTGATGCTTTCATTTGGACCAATTTTGCTGCTGGAATTGTTGACCTACCCTCTAATTCAAGCCTAATAGAATGAAATGAATGAAGAAAGCCACGCAGCTAAGGTAGCCATTCCTAATGTCACTCTAGAGTCGCCTCCATAACCCCAATCTCAGTGTAGTCTTTGGAGTCAAGACAGAGAGAGATGGTCCTAGTGATGTGTTTCTCCTTAATAACATTTTACATTTTATAACACTTGATAGTTTTAAAAGTGTTTTCACTTATGTCACTTTATTTAATCCTTACAACAACCCTGTGAGACAGGCAGAATAGATATTGTTATCCAGTTTGTGAATGAGAAAAGAGGCTCTGAGAGTTTGAGTCATTTGCTGGAGGCCAGGAAGTGCGAAGTCAGAACTAGACCCTATATCTTCTGACTCCAGTTGAAAAATGCTCTTTCCAGAATGAAGGTTTCAGGCCAATTCTACATTTATAGAACCAAATGTATCATCAGCCTATCTTTCAAAATGTCTTTCTTACTGGCTTCCCTGTTTTCAGTAAGACTAACCGTCTTGCTTCAGTAAGGGTAATAGGCTTGGAAGTTCATCGTCTTGGATTTAGAGATTAGGGCATTTAGAAGCAATCTCATCCAATCTCTTTCATTTTTCACATGAGGAAACTGAGCCTCAAGGGTGGTTATATGACTTGCCTAGGAATGCATAGCTAGCAAATGTCAGCAGTAAGATTTGAACCAAGGTCTCCCTTACTCTATGTCCTATACATTATTCAAATCATTTATGTCTCTTCCACATAGCCCCCATAATTCAACAAGTCACTAAGTCCCATTGATTCTTTTTTCTCACATTGTCTCTCATAGCCATCCCTTTTCTTAAATTCCTACTGCCATAATGTTAATATAGTACCCCTTCACTGTATTGCACACACTTTGACTACTTCAGCTAGGTGGCACAGTAGATAGAGTGCCAGGCCTGTGGTCAGGAAGACTCATCTCCCTGAGTTGAAATCTGTTCTCAGACACATAATAGCTGCACGATTCTGGGAAAGTCACTTAATCCTGTTTGCCTCAGTTTCTTCAATTGTAGAGTGAGATGTGGAAGGAAACGGCAAACCAGTCTAGTATCTTTGCCAACAAAACAAAGAGTCAGACATGACTGAAAATGACTGAACAACAACAGAATATGGACATCAGAACTTCTCTACTGCAAATCTACTCAAAATTTATACTATCCAATTCTTAGTATTTAATCATTCTAAAGTAGTGCTTCTAGTTTGTTATTTCTCTGTTCAAAAAGCTTCATTCATGACATTTTGCCTAGAAAATGATTTCAGAAACTTTAGTTTTCCATTTGTAAACCTTTAGAATCTGGATTCAGCTTGTCTCACCTCAGACACCAACCAACTTGAACTACACATAGGGAAAATCATTGATAAGAACTCAGACTCTACCCAAGGAACCACCCTGGGCTCAGATATGTAAGCTTTGACCTTATCTTGGTCATATTAAGCCTCTGCCTCACTTCACAGGCACCAATTCTAAGCCATGGTGCCCCGATAATTCTCTTCTCCTCTTCCAGCTCCCCTGTACATTTTTTCTTCCCCTATTATTATGGGAAGCTCCTTGGGGGCAGGGATTATTTTGCTTACTTGAATGTGTATAAAGGTGCCTGGTACATAGGCCCTGCCACATAGCCATCACTTGTTAAATCATCTATCCATCTATCTATCTATCTATCTATCTATCTATCTATCTATCTATCTATCTATCCTTCTATCTATCTCTTCTGTTATATAATCTACCTATCTATGTAAATTCTGTAACTTACAAAAGAAAACAGAAAGGTAGAGGACTCTAGGAATTTGAGGTACATAAGACTCAAGTCACCTGGACAAGTAAATAAAACTAGCATAACATCTACTTATTCTGATGGAAATATTAAATTCCCTTTCTAGGTAAGGAAGAGGAAGATATTTTCTCCCTCACCACAGATTTGAAAATCTGTTCTGATGCTTCTGGAAGTCCAAGGAAGAAAGTCTATATGAAGAGGCCTACCAGATTACTTTGATAGACCACGAAGTGGCTTTTCTCACTAGAATCTGCGCCCTGTAACTTTCTGTTATCAATCATCTTGGAGGCATCCCTAGTCATTCATGCCCAATCATTGTGCCCTCCTATCAAGGTGGTAGAAAATATGCCTAATTCCATGAGACATTCTATTTAGATGCCTCTAGACAAATATCCAGCTTCTCTCATATCCTCAAATTGACTGGGAGAACTCATGAATTGGTCAAGAGTTCCCCTGATTAGTCTCCCATTCATATCCCTCAAAGGTTTACATTTTATATTCTGTCAGTAGAATGTAAGCTTCTTTAGAGAAGGGGTTGTTTTATTTTTGCCATTGTATTCCTAGGAGCATTCAGGAGAGATGGACAGTGAGCTGGCATCCAAACCAGGAAGAACTGTGTGTAATTCCCTCCTCTTGATAAAGACAAATTCTGACTGTTTGACTTTAGGTAAATTACTTAACCCTACAGTACTTCCAAGCAACTAGCTAAGACTTTAGGTTACAAAGAAGGTGCTGACCTGTATCAGCAAGGGGAATTTCCTTATCTGGTATTCTCTATACCAATGAAATTACAGTTCCAGTCCCTCTTCTCTACATATTCCCTGCTCTATCACAATGTCTTAATACTAGATTGGAGGTTTGGGGATGGGGGAAGGGAGGGAAAGGAATTATTCATATATTGTACTGCTTTTTGAAGTAGGTAGTAGGCTTCATCTCACTGGAGTTCTTGAAGCAAAGGGTGGATTGTATGCTTGATAGATAGCAGAGAACATTCCAGCACAGTTTAGCAAAGGAACCTTCCATGTCTGAACTTATGTTGTCTTCATAGGCTCAGAGACTTGGACCTGGAGGAAAGTGACACCCAAATGTGTTAAGCAACTTGGTTGTAGGAAATAGGAGAGTCAGGATTTAACTTCATGTTCTCTGAATTCAAGTGCATATGCTACCTACAACACATTGATTTCTACTTCTTTTGTTAGGCTCCTCATTGCAAATAGTCTTGCTCTTGTCCCTCCCATGTTAACTTCAAGTATATATATGTATATGTATATATATATATGTATATGTATATATATATGTATATGTATATATATGTATATGTATATATATATGTATATGTATATATATGTATATGTATATATATATATACACACACACAGACACATATATACATATATATATTCACATCTTCCACATCTTTTTATTCGCAGCAATATTACAAACATATTCAATTCAGAAAATAGCTATGGAAGCATAGGAGTTATTGAATCTCACTGAGTAATACATCTAATTGTAGGAAAATTTTAGCTATCATTTAGATTTATTTATTAAGAAATTTTTCCTGGAGATGTGCTAAAGCTTAATTGATGACTTGTGATTCTTATTCAGCATCTTTTCTCCATATACCCCTGCCAACTGTCCTCACTTAAACAGTTATTTATAACAAAGGAAATAAGCAAAGCCAAACTACAAAACAGGCATGTCTGACAAAACTTGGAACCTCTATAGTACCCCATCTTTCTTCTGAGAGAAGGTATCAGTGTTTCATCATTTGTTCTCAGGGAGGAATGATAACTGCAATTAAACAGACTGCCTTTTATCATTGTTTTTATTTACAGTATTGAAGGTATTTTTCCTATTGTTCTGGGGCAGCTAGGTGGTGCAGTGGATAGAGTGCCAGGCCTGGATTTAGGACAACCTGAATTCAAATCTGGTCTTGGACACAAACTAGCTGTATGACTCTGGGGACATCATTTAACTTTGTTTACTTCAGTTTCCTCATCTGTATAAAGAGTTGAAGAAGGAAATAGCAAGCCCCTCCAGCATCTTTACCAAGAAAACTCCAAAGTAGTCATAAAGAGTGAGATATGACTGAGGAACCATAATCTGTTTTTCTATTTACTTCATTTTGTATTTTTAAATTATTTTTTAAAGAATTGATAAGTATTTATTTTCTCCCCTTCCTACCCTAGATCAGCTGGGAAAAATAAGGAAAGTCAAACCCTTGTAACACATATGTATAGACAAACAAAAAAAATGACCATATTGGTCATGTCCAAAAAAATATGTCTGGTTCTGTATATTGAGTCCATTAGCTCTTTCCCATAATATTGTTCATCATTGGTACTCTGGAATCAGTTGATCATTGTGCTGATCCGAGTTCTTGAGCCTTTCACGATTGTTCATTATTTGTCTTTCTTTTTTTTTGGATGAATTTTTTTAATTTAAATTTTTATTTTTCGTTTACAACATTCAGCTCTACATAATTTTGAGTTCCAGATTTTCTTCCCTCCCTCCCCCCACCTCCCCAAGACGGCATGGAATCCCATAAAACTTCCATGTATAACTTCACATTGAATTAATTTACACACTAGTCAAGTTATGGAGAAGAACTGTGATCAATGAAATGAATCATGCGAGAGAAGAAACAGGACCAAAAGAAAAAAAAAACAACCCAGAAACAAAAACAAAAGATAGAAAAGGAAAAAAAAGGGGGGAGGAAGGCTAGCATGAAGTGTGCCTCAATCTGCATTCATACTTCATAGTTCTTTCTCTGGATGTAGATAGCATTCTCCATCGTGAGTCCTTTGGAGTTGTCTTTGTAGCTTGTGTTGCTGAGAAGAGTGAAGTCTGTCAGGGTTGGTCCTCACAGAATCCATATATCTGTGGTTGTGTATAATGTTCTCCTGGCTCTGCTCTGCTCACTCAGCATTATGTCGTGTAGGTTTTTCCAGGTTGTTATGAAGTCCGTATCATCCCCATTTCTTATGGCACAATAGTATTCCATTACCTTCATATACCACAGCTTGTTTAGCCATTCCCCAATTGATGGGCATCCCTTTGATTTCCAATTCTTAGCTACCACAAAAAGAGCCGCTATAAATATTTTTGTACATATGGGTCCTCATTATTTGTCCTTCTATATTTCTTTTGAATTACTTATATATTTTTTGTATAGCAAAAGAATTTTATGTTCATATACCATAGTTTCTTCAGCGAATCTCTATTCCTCCCAACCTATTCCCAGATCATGATTAACTAACACTTTATCAGTGTATTTGTCTTCTCACAGGCCCTCCAAAATTATTTCTACCTTTCATTGAATTGGTCAGTTTCATAGGTTTGAAAGGAAAACCTTAGAGTTATTTTAATTTGCATTTCTATTTTTAGTAATTCAGAGCATTTTGGTATATGGTTGTTGATTTTTTGAATTTTTTCTTAAACATTAAACATCTTTTGAGCCCTTATTAACTAGGGAATCTACTAGCCAAGGAAAGAACTTTATCTGTCTGATAATTCCCAATATATCTTGACTTTTTAAAATTAGACCAATAATTTCATCAGTATAGGAAGATCCTGATGAGAAACTTCTTCTACAAATGAAATTCTGTATCTTCCCTGAAGATATTTAGAAAATTGTCTGTAGTGCCGAAAGATTCACTAGCTTGCTTAGAGTTTTTTTTTATCAACTCTAGCCATTAAAGAAAAAAAATTTCCCTGAATTATGCATCAGAAAGGTACCTTCTTCCATTTTTCCAATTTCTAAAAAATATGACTTTTCATATTTATTTCACCTATCATTTGAAATTGATTGTCATATACAATGTAAGATTATAATTTAAACCTAAGTTTTGTCCAAATGCTTTGATGCTTTCCCAGGTGGTCTTTAGAATAGGTGTCCCTCCCCCAGTAGTTTCTATGCTCGGCTTATCAAGCACTGGGATACATGTCTTTGATTTCATTTGAGACTTATATAGTTAGTTCCTCTGATGCACTTTTTTTGGTTTTATTTTGTTAGGCAATAGCAAATAGTTTTAGTGATTACTGATATAAAGCAGTATGTTATAAAATATAGTTTAGATCCTAGTAATTTTTTCTTGGTTAGACCATGCCAATATGTGTGTATGTATATGTATATGTATATAGGTATATATATACACATACATACATGTACACACACATTGATATATACATATCTGTACATATGTATATATCTATATGTGTATAAATATATTTGCTTTCATATTTGCATGGTATAACCAAGAAAAAACCAATCTAATTATTTGTCTTCTTTTTTCTGTAACAAGTGGTTTTTATTTGTATTTCTATAAATCTTTTGTGTATCTTGAGCTGGATACCTACTAGATATTTTGCAGGGTTTATAGTTACATTTAATGGAATTTATATTTTCATATTCTTTCACTTTGTAAAGTAATATACAGACAGGGAGATGTCTTTGTCATCTTGTTTTATATCATGCTACTTTACTTAAGTTACTTATTGTTCCAAATATATTTTTCCATTAATTTCTGAGATTCTTTAAATAAATTGTAGTATTCAAAAAATAAATAAATTTACTTCCTTTTTGATGTGTTTATTCCTTCAATTACTTTTTCTTGTCTTATTATATAATTGTAATTTCTGTGACTCTATCACATAGTGGTGAGGGAAATGAACATCCTTGTTTTGTCCCTCATCTTATTCAGAAAGCATCTAGTGTTTCTCTGTGACAAATAATGCCATTTTAAAAATTTTAACTAAATTCTTCAAACATATTAAAGAAAGTTCATTTTATTCCTGTTATTTTTTAAAGTATAAGTTACATTTTTAAACTGTTAAAGACTTTTTTTGGTATATTGATATAGACATGTGATTTAAAAATTATGATCCTAATGTGTTTTCCTATGTCTTTAAAATTGTCCTAACATTAAAACAAACCCAAAAACCTAATATAAATCAGATCCAATCACAATAAATACTTTAAAAATATATTGCTATACCACGTTTGCTAATATCTTATTTGATATTTTATGTAATATATATTAATGATAATGGTCTATTGATTTCTTTTTCTGATTTATCACTGTCTGGTTTGGATATAATGACTATATGTCTCCTAGAAGATATTTGACAAGATGTGTCCTTTTTCTATTTTTCTCAACAGTATATATAGTATAGAAATTAAATACTTTTTAAATGTTTGAAAGGATGCAGTTATAGATATATTTGAATCCATTTGTTTTCCTCTTTGAGAGTTTTTTTTAATGACTGATCAACTTCTATTCTAAAATTATGTTCTTAAAGTTAATAAATGCTGTTTATTTAGTCTAGATATCTTATATACATTTTGAAAAAATTATCCATCATGTTAGAGTTAGAGTTTTGTTTGCTATAATTGGGCACAATAGTTTCTTGCAATTTCCTTTTTCACCTCCATATTCCTGTGAATCTCCCTTCATCCTTAAAGAAAAAGTTAATTTGGTTTCTCTCTTATTTTCATCAAGATGGCTACTGATTATTTGCTTATCCTTTTATTTGTTTTTAATAGATATTTTATTCATCACCATAACAGCTTTTAGTTTCCAATTTTATTTCTTCTTTGATTTTTATGATTTCTATCTTTCATTTTTATTAGATTTATTAATTTTCTTTTTATTTTATGGTTCTGAGAGTTGCATGCTCAATTCATTAATATTTTCTTTCTTCTTTTTATTGGCATAAGGTTTAGAAGGGGAAAAACATTTACCTCAGTACCACTTTACCTATATCTGTCAAATTGTGGAACAATATCTTGTTATCATTGTCTTTAATATAATAATTTGTTTCAGTGATTGGATATTTTATATTATTTAGGATTAAATTATTTCCCATCTACATTTAAGCCTAAATCCATTATTCCTATTTCCCTTATTGAACTCCTTGTAGGATTTCAATTTTAAGGAAATTGCCCACTCATATCTTCACTTCTCTCCAAGAATCTCTTGACTCTCTAGACTGACTCCAATTTGCTCTAGCATGGGTACCTTACCTCTTCTCCTCCACCTTTCCCCCTTTTTAGTTTCCAAAAAATGTCTTGTCTGCCTCAATTACAATACAAGGTTCTTGAGTGCAGGGTTTATCTTCTTTCTGCTTGTTTTTGTATTCCCAGAACTCAGAATAATGGTGTCTGGGATGTGGTAAACACTTGACAAATGATTGTTGTCTTGGTTGCTGACCTTATTGCAATTTATACTGTTATATTCTATAAATAATGTGATTAACCTTTCTGGCTTTTGCATTCATTTATAAGATCTATAGGGACAGCTAGGTGATACAATGGATAGAACACCAGGCCTGAGGTCAGGAAGATTCATCTTCATGAGTTCAAATCCAGCTTCATTCACTTACTAGCAATGTGACCCTGGGCAAGTCACTTGACCTTGTTTACCTTAGTTCCTTATCTGTAAAATGAGCTGGAGAAAGAAATGGCAAACCACTCCAGTATCTGCCAATAAAACCCCAAATCATGTCACAAAGAGTTGAACAGACCTGAAAAGACTGAAAAACAACAAAGAAGTTCTATGATATTCTAGAACCTGTAGTTCATTCAATTTTGTGTACAGGTTCATCCTATTTGCATTCATGGTTATATATTTTTTCCTTCTATCAAATACTACTGAAATTTATTCTCTTCCTGCTCCCCTTTTCATTAAGGGTCTCCCATACTGAAATCAGTCTTTTCTCTCAAACTATCCACATCAGTCTTCCTTTCATGATCCTGTCCTCTGCTTACTTCACTTTACCTCTAGCACTAAATACTTTTATTTGTTTCAAAAAAACTAAGAAATAATCCAATATTAAAACTTATAAATAGTGGAACTCCAGAGACTATAATCTGTTCTCCTATTTCAGGCATTTGATTATCACTTAATCATTTCAAATTATTTTTGAGAATTTGTTGTTGTTTGTTTCATTTTTATCTATTTCTTGGCTTTTTGAACTCTTTATAAATTGGTGGGTTTTTCTACAGGAATACTTGGAAACTACTGATTCTGCTAAAATTTCTGAAGAAAACCAGAACATGTCAAATTCTTTTTCAATGTAACAGCCATTCAAAGATAATCACATACCTCTGTGTCGTCTTACTAAGAGTAAACATCCGCATTCTTAAACAGACCTTCATAAGACACAAGCTTGAGTTTTTTTCAAAAGTCTAGCTCTTCTTCTCTGAACTCTTTGTTAAATATAATAACTATGCCCAGATACCTGATACATGCTTTTTTACTGGGGACATTCTTCTAAGCTGACATTGAATGATTAATGATTTCTCTTTGAGTTCAATCTGTTTTGACTGAATCATACCGTACTCTCACCATATTGCCCAACATCTTTCCCCATTTTCTACAAAAATAATTTGAGAAATTTTATCAGATGTTTTTTTTTTAAATCTTGACACACCACTTCTACAGTATTCCTTTGGTCTAGAATTTTAATAACCCTATAAAAAGAGGAAATGAGTTTAGTGTGGTAAAACTTGTCGGGTATCAACTAATTCTCTATTAACTATTTTTGTTCTGTCTTTCCCAGTCCACAGGTCATTCTCCCTGGCAAAGAAAATAGAAGCAAAACAAAATTTAGAATTTCTGCTTTCTATCTGATGTTAGTTATTGTGTATTAGTTCACTCCTTTTTCCTTCCTTCTCTTTTTTGCAATATAGCTAAAACAAACATTTATCCTTAGCTCTTCTCTGGCCTGGCTTGTTTCTTAGTATTAGTCCAACTGATGCTATTTCAAAATCATGACATACATACTTTTGTATTTATCCTCTGTTATCTGACTTTATTTCCCTTTTCTATAGAAAGCTTTAAAAAAATCTGAGTTTGTCGGAAATTACTCTGTCCACTTTGTGCATTCATCAGCCACTTCAGATGACTCTTAATTATTTCTTTTAACTAATTAAAATTTTTTAAAAAGTAGAAGGGGTGGTTATGGATGATCAGTCTTGCACTTATTGACTCTGTACAAATTTTAGTATTTAGGATCTTACCCATTCTTCTTCTGCACCCTGGGAAATCTATTCTCCCAAAATCTAGGAAACATGCTAGACTATTCTCGATTTTCTACTCCTTTCTCACACTTTCTGGGAAGGTTTGGCCAATGCCCTCCAGGATCCTATTATTTCCATCTCAGTAGCAAGATGTTCCTGAGTGGTGAGAATTAGAACAAGAACTTAATTTCTCCTTATTGATTTCTCCTTTTGAAGGATAAATTTATCATTAAGGAAAGTCTAGAAGTAATTAGCTGACCTAGTCTGTGTTGAGAGAGCTCCAGGAGGTGTCTAAATCACGGAAGAGTTCCAACCAGTCCTCTAGGCCAGGCTTGTGATCCTATCTTTGTAAGAGGAGTTAAAGTAAAAGTCTGAGACACTTTTGCATGTGTTGTAAAGGGTATTCCCTTGCCCTCCCTTTCTTTTCTCTTCCTTTCCCTTCTCTTGTTGGATTAAATGGTTACTAAGTTTCCTTCCAACACAGAAATTATTTGATCCTGTGGTAATCATTACAATGAATTGGTAGGATCTGACAGCAATTCTTTTGGAGTTTAGAACATTTGTGGAAGAAGTCAATTCATTCTCTGTCCATTACTGCCCTATTTTGTTTGGTCAGTCAACAAAATTTTGTTAAGCATTTTCTGTGTGCCAAGGACTGTGATAAGCACTGAAGATACATAGAAAGGTTAATACAGTTTCTCCCCTCAAGGACTTCACATTCCGTCGAAAGAGAAATATATTAAAATAATTATGTATGTGCAAGATGTATCCAAAGTAGTTGGAAACTGATCTCAGATGGGAGGGCATGAGAAGCTGAGAGGACTGTGAAAAATCTCTGGCAGAAAGTAGAATTTGATCTGAGTCTTAAAGCAAGCAAATAAAGCAAAGACAGAGAGATGAGGAAAGAGGACATTATAGCTATAGAGTTGTATTACATGAGAGGAATAGTAGGTTAGGGTACCCAGATAATAGAATGTGTGAAGGGGAATAATGATTAGGAGTTTAATGAGTTTATTAGTTTATTGAGTAGGGGTGGTGACATGGTCAGACTTATATTTCAGTCTTATCTACTAGTCCAGGCAGGAGGTATTGAAGACCTACATTAGGTTGGTGGCTGTGAGTAGAGAGAAGGGGATGAATGAAAGAGATAGAAAGAGTAATGGAATGGACATGTGGAGTGATTAAGTATAAAGAGTCCAAGGATGAAACTGAGATTGTGAGCTTCAGTCATTGGAAGGTTGATGATACTCTAGGAAACAATATAAACTTTTGAAAGGGGAGATGTCTTAGGTGGAAAGATAATGAGTTCTTTTTTGGACATACTGAGTCTTAGAGAATTAAAGTTAATATCTATGTTAAATATCATTGATTACATTTATCTTCTAATTCTAGAAAGGTATATAGTGATAGGAAAAACCGTATGTGTGGGATGAGCATCCCCCCACACACATATACATGCATACATATATACCTGTCTTCTAGTAGCCCTTGCATCATCTGAGTTTAAAACAAAAAAAGCATGAATCAATTTATAATTTTTTTCACTCATTCCAGGTTCCTAGGGAAGTTGTTCATGTATAGCAGTGCAGAAATTAAAGAAATTTGATTTTGATAAAGAACTCTTTTGTACACATATATACTTATTAGTAGTTACCAACACTGGACCAGATGGCAAATTAGAGGCAGCAACCCAGACAGACTCGCCCAACATTCTCATCCAAACAACTTAAAAATAATGCCTCCGATTGAATTTTGATGTAGCAGAGCCACCGAAAAGTCAGGGTGAGACATTCTTCCATCATAAGACAACATAGGAGGTCAGAAAAAAAAAGATCTGTGATAGGTCAAGACTGGCCCAGAACTCAAGCAGTAGCAGAAGAAGCTGCCAGTCTTGGAAGCAGCTGTGATAGCAGAAGCTACAACTTCATGAACCATAATAAAATGCAAGAAAGTTATGAAAACAAAATTAATGGCTTGGTAAAAGAGGCATAAAAATACTGAAGAAAATAACACCTTAAAAAACAACAGAATTGGTCTAATGATGAGACATGAACATTCACTCAAGAAAATAATTCCTTAAAAAGCAGAACTGGCCAAATAGAAAAAAAAGAGGTACAAAAGCTCACTGAAGAAAATAGTTCCTTAAAAATGGAATTGGGCAAGTGGAATCTAATGACACCATGGGACATCAAGAGACAATGAAACAAAGTCTAAAGAATGAACAAATGGAAGAAAAACATGGAATAAAATGTGAACTATGTCATAAGAAAAACAACTGACCTGGAAAATTGATTGAGGAGAGATAATTTAAGAATTACTGAACTACTTGAAAGCCATGAAGGAAAAAAATTAAAACAAGTTTGTCTTATAGAGGCTTCTTTTCTCAAATACCATAGGGGAAGTGACTCAACTTAAAAAAAATCCAAATAGTATTTTATTTTCCCCCAATTATATATTAAAAAACCTTTAGTATTGATTTTTACAAGATCTTGAGTTCCAAAGTTTTCTTCCTCCCTCCCCTCCCCTCTTTTGACAATGGTAGACAGTTTGATATAGTTTATACATGTACTATCTATCATGTAAAACTTATTTCCATATTCTTCACAGTTGTGGAAGAAGAAACAGATCAAAAGGAAATACAACCAGGAGAAAGAATAAAGTAAGTGGAAAAAATATGCTTCGATCTGCATTCTGAGTCCCTCAGCTCTTTATCTGGATATGGATAGCATTTTCCTTTCTGAGTGCTTTGTACTTGTCTTGGGTAATTGTGTTGCTGAGAAGAGCTGGGTCATTCATAGTTGATCATCACACAATGTTGCTGATACTGAGTACATTGCTTTCTTGGTTCTGCTCATTTCACTTTACATTATTTTGTACAAGTCTTTCCAACTTTTTCTGAAATTTGCCCATTTATCATGTCTTATTGCAGAATGGCATACCATTACATTCATATTTCTCACCTTGTTCAGCCATTCCCAATTGATGGTCATCCCCTTAATTTCCAATATTTTGCACACCATGAAAAGGGGTGTTATAAATATTTTTGCACATGTAGGCCGTTTTCTGTTTTTAATGATCTCTTTGTGATATAGAACTAAGAGTGGTATTGCTGGATCAAAGGATATGAACAATTGAATTGCCCTGTGGGCACAGTTCCAAATTGCTCTCCAGAAGGGTTGGATCAGTTCAGAACTCCACCAACAATGGAATAGTGTTCCAAATTTCCCACATCTTCCTCAACATTTGTCATTTCCCTTTTTTTTTGCCATATTAGCCAATCTGATTAGTATGAGGTGGTACTTCAGGGTTGTCTTAATTTGCATTTCTCTGATCAAAAGTGATTTAGAGCACTTCTTCATATGCCTATAGGTAGCTTTGATTTCTTCACCTGAAATCTGCCTGTTCATATCCTTTCACCGTTACCAACTGAAGAATGGCTTGTATTCTCATAAATTTGACTCAGTTCTCTGTATATTTAAGAAATGAGGCCTTTCTCAGAGACACTTGCTGTAAAGATTGTTTCCCAGCTTTCTGCTTTCCTTCGTTGGTTTGGTTTGTACAAAAGCTTTTCAATTTGATATGATCAAAAGTATCTGTTCTATATTTTGAAATGTTCTTGATTTCTTGTTTGGTCCTGAATTTTGCCCCTCCCCATAGATCTGACAGGTCAACTATTCCTTGCTATTCTAATTTGATTGCTTCATTGTCCATGGTACATTTTAGCAAGATGTAGTTTTCTTCCTATCTCTTTTAATTAGGTCTATTTTTGCTTTTACCTTGTCTAAGATCTGGATTACTACCACTGCCTTTTTTTCCACTTTAGCTGAAGCATAACAGATTCTGTTCTAGCCCCTTACCTTTACTTTGTGTGTCTCTTTGCTTTAAGTGTGTTTCTTGTAAGCAACTCTATTCTGATATCTGCTTACGTTTTGATCCATATTGATCTATTCGGCGATCTGCTTCCATTTAATGGGAGAGTTCATCCCATTCACATTCATTATTATGATTACTACCTGTGCATTTCCCTCCATCCTATTCTTCCTCCTGTTTGTCTTTCTCTTTTCACCCACCCTTTTCTCACCTTACCAGTGTTTTGCTTCTGTCTACCACCTCCCCTGATCTGCTCTCCCTTATGTCAGTTCCTCCCTCTCCCTTTACTTAATCTCCCCCCTTCCCACTGCCCTATTGAGTAAGGCAGATTTCTATATTCATCTGATTGTGTATATTATTCCCTCTTTGAACCAATACCAATGAGAGTAAATTTCAAGCAATGTCCATTGCCCCCTCATCTTCTCCTCCCCCCCGTAATAACTTTCTCACTTCTTCATGTGAGATAATTTACCCTGTTCTACCTCCCCCCTCCTTCTGCATGCAGAGTATTCTTCTTTCTCATTGCTTAATTTTTTATGTCATTCCCTCAAATTCACTTTATACCCATATCCTCTGTCTATGTATATTCCTCTTATCTGTACTGTTAGTAATATAATTTTTAAGTTAAAAGTATCATCTTTTGGTATAGGGATATAAACAGTTTAGCTCTTTTGAATCCCTTATGTTTTCTTTTTTCCTTCTTACCTGTTTATACTTCTCATGGATTTGATATTGGAGGTCAAATTTTTGGTATAGTTCTGACCTTCTCCTCATGAAGGCTTGAAATCCTTCTATTTTGTTGAATGACTATTTTTTCCTTTGATGTATTATGAGTAAGTGATTCTTGGTTGTAGTTCTACCTCCCTTGCCTTCCAGAATATCATGTTCCATGACTTCTAATCCTTTAAGATTGTAGCTGCCAGGTCCTGTATGATCCTGATTGTAATGCCCCAATATTTTAATTGTTTCTTTGTGGCCATTTGTATTTCTTCCTTGACCTGATAGTTCTGAAGTTTAGTTATAATGTTCCTTGGGATTCTTATTTGGTGATCTCTTTCCTGCAGTGATTGGCAGATTCTTCCAATGCCTATTTTCAACGCCCATTTCTTCAAATACCTATTTCATTACCTATTTTCAATGCCTCTGGTTCCAGTACATCAGGACAGTTTTTCTTAATAATTTCTTGAAAGATGCTGTCCAGGTCCTTCTTTTGATTATGGCTTTCAGGTAGTCCAATGATTCTGATATTGTCTCTCTTTGATCCATTTTCCCATGAGGTATTTCACATTTTCTTCTGCTTTTTATCCTTTCAAATTTATTTTGCTGATTCATGATGTCTGATAGAGTCACCAGCTTCCACTTGCCTAATTTAATTTTTAAGATGTTGTTTTGCTCAATTAGTTTTTGTACCTGCCCCCAGCAATCAAAATGCTCTAAATCCCAATTGATTGGAGAAATAAAAATTAAAACAACTCTGAGGTACCACCTCATTCCTATCAGAGATGGCAAATGCTGGAAGGAATAGGTATACTAATGAACCAATGTGGGTGAAGTTGTGAATTAATCCAATTCTATAGAACAATTTGAAACTGTGCTCAACAGGCTATAAAATTGTGCATACTCTTTGACCCAGTAATACCACTACTAGGTCTGTACCCCAAAAAGATAAAAAAGGAAAAGGACAAACATATCTATAGAAACTCTTTTTTTGTGGTGGCAAAGAATTGAAAGTTAAGGGGATGCCCATCAATTGTACTTAGGCAGATAGATTCAGAAAAAAAAAATATGGGAAGACTTATATGAACTGAGGCAAAGGGAAGTGAGCAGAACCAGGAGATCATTGTACACAATAACAATACTATTTTATGTTTTCATGTTTTAAGTGTCAATTGCTTAGCAAAGTGTAACAGGACTGAGAGGTTATTGATTCATGTTTAAGTATTTGTGGTGCTGACTTTATTGTTGTATGCCTATGAAACCCAGACAGTATGCCAGAACCATGCCAGCAAAGTGAATCACTTTTATTTGAATTGTCTTAGAAGATTTTGAAAATCACCTGGCAAGGTAAGATATTGTACACTGAGGTCCTTTCTTGACCTGAACTGCCAAGCAATCAAACTCTACTGCAGAGAGTGCACCTCCAATGGACCGGCCATGTTATTCAAATGCCAAATGTTCGTTTGCCTAACAGACTATTTTACAGGGAATTCACAGAAGGCAAGTGATCACATGGAGGTCAGAAGGAGCAATAAAAGTACACTTTTAAGATGGAATTGATTTTAAGATTGGAATTGATTGCACGACATGAAAGACACTGGCAAAGGATTGCCCAACATGGCATGCCTGAATCAAAGAAGGCACTGTGCTCTATCAGCAAAGAAGAATTTGAGAAATGTGAGATAATCAAATTTAGAGACATCTCCACTCCAAATGTTCATGTGGACTATTTGTGCCTGACCTGTGGCAGAGCCATCCAAGCTTATATTGGTCTGATCAGCCCTAGTCAGATGCACTGCACCTTGACTCCAACATAGTGTTGTCTTTTTGGGTCTCTTTGAGAAAGGGGGATAACAACAATTGTAATGATACTCAACTATGAAAGACTTAGCTACTCTGATCAATAGAATGATCCAAGACAATTCCTAAAGACACATGCTGAGAAATTAGCCACCTCCAGAGAAAGAACTGATAAACTCTGAGTGCAAGTTGAAGTTTAATTTTCTCACTTTTTTTGCTTTTTTGTGATATGGTTAATATGGAAATATGTTTTGCATGATTTCACATGTGTAATTGATATACTGCTTTTCTTCTCAGTGGGAGCTAAAGGGTCATGATGGAGGTAGAAAATTTAAAACTAAAGTTTCTTTTAAAAACAATGTTTAAAATAAATTAATAATACATATATAAATAAAGATGTTGGACTTACATGAGGCAATAGTTTTCCTACTCTACAGAATTATATGGGTTACAAATTTTTTTTGTCTTTGCAATCATCCTAAGTCCTAAACATGATGCATGTTTGAATTAAATTAATGATTTGAGTAGTCACAGATTTAATTGATGTCAGCAAAGGGAGAGGACCCAGCAATTCTGACTTTCAGATTTGGTGGTTAGATAACATTTTATGATTTCTATAAATATTTTATTGTGAAATCACTCAGTAGCTTCTGATATTATATATATGTATATACACACACACCCCTCTTCTCATTGTAGTTTAAAAACCACCTTCACCAAAGACTATTTACATCTATCAAAGATCTAGATTCTCAATAAAGGCTTATGAAGGACATTGAGATTCACCAGAAATTTTTAGTAGATGCGTCAGTGATGTTGAACTACAAAGTCCCAAAAGTAAGAAAGAATCTCTGCTTTCAAAGACTCATAAATCCTGGAAAGGTTTTCAGGCTAAATTTACCTTTGAAAGGCAAGGAATGCAGGTAGGGGAAAGGTAATCACTTCCCCAGGGCTTTGTTTTGTTCCTATTTCTTTCCCCCTTCAACTTCTTTATATGGAAGATCAGGGGAGTAAAGGGTCCCTTGCCCCTAGAACCTTGGCATATTTGCTTGTAGAGCAGCCTGTAAACCAGGGATTTTTAATATTTTTGATAGTCTTAGACGGTCTGGTGAAGCCTATGGACCCCTTCTCATAATAATGTTATTAAATGCATAAAATAAAATATATAGGATTACAAAGGAAACCAAAGATCAGTAAAAGTATGTAATTTTTTTCCCATCAGTGCTCTTGGACTCTCTGAAAGAACCGTGATTCTAAATAAATGCCTACTGGGTATAAGTTAGACATCTGTATGCAAAGGCCTCAAGGACCTTTTGACCCCAAGACAGAATCTAGGCTGAAACAACCCAGTGACCAGAAAATACTGATTAAAAAGACAGATTTAAACCTCAGGCCACTGATATGTCTTTGTAATCCAAAATGCTCATCACTTGTGACAAGGAAACTTCTTTTGGAAAAGAAATACCCATTCTAGCCCAGGCTCAGAGAAACACAGGAGACAAAATTGGCAGACTTATCCCTTTCTATATTTCTCATTCCCCCTAGACTGATGACTGTGTTTTAGGGCTTCCATATTTTTCTAAAAGAATCGTAGTAGAAAATGCCTCTGTAAGCTTTAAGACAAAAGAACAATGACAGAGACCATTTCCTTATGAGCCAAGACACCCAAATAAAACCAAAAGCTGGAAAAAGAAAAAAAAAGAACCTCCTTAAACTTGTGTCCAGGAGAATGTTTCCCAGTAGCAATTATTAATGATCTTGAGATTAGCAGGGAGCCAAGTCAAAATAAACTATATGCCACACCCACACACTCATTAGAGACTATGTTCCTGACAGAGATTGCACACCATATGAACCCAGCAGGGAGCAGGCTCAGTGTGAGTAACATAATGGCATCTGTAGAAAACATCCTTAGCCTGCTACAATTGGTGACTCTTCTATTTGTATGTCTTGGCCATATGTGTTCCCTATGAGTGTGTTCTTCCATGGGGGTATCATGGGGACATGTGTTCCCTACTCATGATAATTCCTCTCACTAATGGTGTACATATTTTTATGAAAGTTCTCTGTAGGTTTACAGGAAATGTTTTATAGCTTTTTCAACATGCTATTAATCAAATGCCTTGACTTTGATTTAATTTTATCCTAGTGCTAACTAGGAAAGGTAAAAACATTAGTGAGGAATGATGAGCAAGTGTTTTGAGCTGATGCAGACTCACAAAGTACTAGAAGCTGGAGTGGCCTTGGGGGGATCTGCTGGATGAGTTGGGTGTATACCCAGTTAGTATGGCCAGGGATTGGGAGCTCAAAGTTTCCTCCCTGTAATTTTCTCCATGCTCCATTCTCCACCATCTTGGGATAAATGAATAAATAAAAGGATTTATGTACCATTTATTATGTGTCAAACACAATGCTAAGTGCTTAGGATATAAAGCAAGATAGTCCCTACCTGCAATAGGATTACATTTGAGTAGTGGGAAGACACGTTATATAAGAGTGTGGTGACTAGGAAAGGTAACTTGGTCTGGGAAATCACAGAGCCATTGGGGAATCAGTTGATTGGCCTTTTTAGAAACAACAGGACTATTTATTTTAATAGTCTTCTCAGAGTAAGAGATGGAAAGCAGGGATGTATTAGGATGGCAAGGAATAACAGCTGGCAACAAGATGACTGGGGGAGAGGACAGTCAAATGGTATATGAAGAAGGGTGTGAAGTCTGGGGTTGGCAAGATTGAACAGGGCATGTGTGTTTGCTCTGATTTTTTCACCAATCAAGATAGCACGGCCCCAGGTGATAGTTCCAAAGCTTAAGTCACCTAAAGCATGCTCTTAGCAAGTCTTGCTGTTGAAGAAGTAGTGGGATGGCAGATGACAAGAAGATGATCAGTGTGAATGGTCAGAGAGGATGAGGCAATTGATTATGTATGAGTTTAATCCAGCCCCAATGACCCAGTCACCAATATTCCAGACAAGAACTTGCTATTTCTTATCATAGCTTTTATAGTGTTTAGAGCCAGCGAAACCTGTCCTAACGTCTGCCCACATATTACTCTGTAATTATAGGAGCCTTTAAGAGGAGAGTCTCAAGTCAATTTCTTCTTCCCCTGTCTGTGGTTGGCAAACTCCCATTTCTAGTTTCCCATTCCTGTGATTGAGAGTTCCTGTTTCCTGAGACAAAAATCCTATTGTGACTCCCTATCTTCTTATCCCAATTCACTACAACCTTGTCCCTCAAAAGTCATGAGTTCTGCCCTCTTCTTTTATTGGGTGGTGGTAGGGAGCTAATCTGTTTCCAGCTTCCCATGGCCATTGCCAGACCCTCCCTATCCTGCTATCACTGACCGCCCCCAGCTTTTCATCTGTGTTTCACATTTGTTTAAGTGATCACATTGAGATCTTTTGGGATATAACATATAAACCTTTAATACACACAGATATACACATACATATATACATATGGACACACATACATACTTATATATGTATATGTGTGTATCAACAGACAGAGAGATAGATAAATATAGATATGTATTTTTTAAGGAATTTAGCACCTGTATCTTAATCTACCTCTAGCAATGTCCTCATATTTAGAGGATTCAGTTACTACTCCCTCAAATATGCTAGCCTTCCAAATTTTCTCACCTCCCCACTTCTATGATGAGCATCTTCAATCCACTGCTGCCAAGCCCAGGGTTGTCATACCTTTGATATTATTACCATTTATAATCTAGAACTCTGAAATTACATTTTCTAATCATAATCTTCTAAGCTTCCATCCATGATTCTGCCTTTCTTTCTGAGTCTTTACTTCCTTCTTACTATGGAATTTTGATTCATCTATTTCTCTCTGTTTTCCCAATCTATCACCTTCTCTTCTGGCTTTCCTATCCTCCCTTCACTGTCTCACCTCTATAACTGATCAGATTTTCTGGCCTTGAATCTCTTGGCCCCAGGGTCCTCCTCCCTGTCAATCCTCTACCACATTCTACTCTGGAACTTTTGAAAACCATTGGAGGAAGTTAAGTGCTGATCATACTACAATTTTATGTAATCTCACCTGGGTTCTTCCTGCTTCAGGACAATGACTTTCTACTTTACTAATTGATTCTTTTCACAGTGACTGACCTAAATGTTCCCAATTCTCCTGTGCCTCCCCCCACACCAGCTTAATAGACAACCTAATCTCTCCCTTGATAGATCTTCATCTAGGTCATGTAGAACTTCTGTAGGTTTATCCCAAGGTTTGTCCTCCATCCTCTTCTCCCTTTCTACTATCTCCCTTGGTGATCTCATGAACTTTCACGGGTTCAGTTATTATCTTTAAGCAAAACAAGCACAGATGTATATATCCCACCTTAAACACTCTGCTGAAATCCATTTACCCATAATCAACTCCTTGGAATCTGGAAATAGATATCCCGTAGGCATCTCAAACTCAACATATTCAAGAGATAATATCTTATTCTCTCCCCTCCTCCAAACCTTCCCCTCTTCCCAAATTATCTATTACTGTCAAGGGCACCTCAAATTCTTCCAGTCACCTAAGCTTAGGACCTCAGCATTATCTTTGATTCCTCAGGTGTACTCACTCCATTCATCAATTCTATCACAAAAAAATCTTTCTATCATCTCTTTTAAGTCCCCTTCCTTTTCACTCACACAGCCATGACCATTCATTTGGACAATTGAAATTGCCTTCTGGTTGGCCTCCCTGTGACTAGTTTCTCCTTTCTCCAACCCATCCGTTACTTGGTTGCCAAAATAATTTTCTTTATTTTAAATAAATTTATTTTTAATTTTTAATTTACAACACTCAGTTCCACAAATTTTTGGGTTCCAAATTTTCTCTCCCTTTCTCTCCTCTCCCCTCCCCACCCACACGGCATATAATCCAATGTAGGTTCTACATATACCTTCACATTGAAATTATTTACATAATAGTCCAGTTGTAAAGAAGAATTACAACTAATGGAATGAATCATGAGAAAGAAGAAATGAAACCAAAACACTGGGGAAAAAAGAGAGCAAATAGTTTTCCTCAATCTGCACTCAGACTCCATAATTCTTTCTCTGATGTGCATTGCTTTTTCCATCATGAGTCTTTTGGGGCTGTCTTTCAATTTTGCCCTGATGAGAGAAGTCAAGCCTATCAAAGTTAGTCCTTACAGATACCGTGTACCTGTAATCATGTATAATGATCTCCTGATTCTTCTCCCCTCACTCAGCATCAGTTCATATATGTCATTCCACGTTATAATGAGGTACTTCTGCTCCTCATTTCTTATAGCACAATAATGATTTTCTTAATGTACAGTTCTGATCAGGTCATTTTCCAGGTAACTAGGTTACAACTGGTCCATGAATGAGTAAGGATTGAATTCAAATTTGGTGTCATATGCTTACTAGTTGTGTGACTTTGGGCAAGTTATTTAACCTCTGTCTGACTTACTTTTCTCAACTATAAAAGGTGGTTGTTATCATTGCTGCTGACGTTGTTCAGTTGTGTCCAACTCTTCATAAACCTATTTGGGGTTTTCTTGGCAAAGATAATAGAATGGTTGGCCATTTCCTTCTCCAGCTCATTTTACAGATGAGGAACTGAAGTAAATAGGTTTAACTGACTTGCCCAGGGTTGCACAGCTCGTAAGTATCTGAGGTAGGATTTGAACTCATGAAAATGAGTCTTCCTGATTCTGAGCTCAGTGCTGTACCTACTGTGCCACCT
The DNA here is from genome assembly GCF_011100635.1 of Trichosurus vulpecula. NCBI lineage: Eukaryota > Metazoa > Chordata > Mammalia > Diprotodontia > Phalangeridae > Trichosurus > Trichosurus vulpecula. The sequence continues at coordinate 187,796,737 of NC_050577.1, read as the reverse complement.
CCATTAAATCATAAGCTCCTTGAGGGACTGTTTTTGTCTCTTTTTTAATCCTCTGTACTTAGCACAGTGCCTAGTTCGTAGTAGGTACTTAATAAATGTTTATTAATTGATTGATTGGTTGGTTGGCTGAACTCAAGACTCTTGTGGAATATAGACATGTGCCAAGGTATGACCATAACATGCAACATTTTTGAAAAAGTAAACAAAGAACTACAAAGGTATCTCCTGATCCAGCTAATTCCTATCTCCCAGGATTGTTGTGAAGATCAAATCTAAAACACTTAGCTCAGTGCCTGACAGACAGTAGAAACTTAATAAATGCTTATTTCTTTCCTTCATTAAACTCCAGTGGCTCCCTACCATTTACTGGATCAAATGCAAAGTACTGTCTGGAATTTATAGTTGTTCATAGATTTCTTCTTTCCTATCTTTCAAATCTTCTTACACTTTATTTTTTCACATTTCAGCTACACTGGAAGTACTTGTAGTTCCTAGAACACCACAATCCATCTCCTGATTCTACTGTCTTTTCATTAGCTGTCTCCCATGCCTGGAATGTCTTCTCTCTTTACCAATGAATCTTGACTTTTCTAGGTTCTTGTAAGACTCAATTTGATTTTCTCCCTCTGGTTGGGTATGGTGGCACAAGTCTGTTGTCTCTCCTGCTGGAGTTATTGAGGCTAGTGGATGTCTTGAATATGAGAGTTCTGAGCTGCTGCAGAGGTAAAGCCATCTGGATGTCTGCTCTAAGTCTAACACCAATATGGCTATTCCTTTGTCCTTACAATGGAGGCCCACCGAACTGCTTAAGGAGGGACAGGTTAAAGTTTGTCAATATTGGAACTGGGTAGTGAGTGACTACTATACTTTGCGATTTGGCAGGATAGAGAGGGATAGCCTCAAAAAGAAACATAAACACAACTGCTCCCCTCCAAATTTTCCCATTACATAGGAAGCCTTCCCATCAAGTTATAGTACCTTCTCTCTGACATTTCCTACCATTTACATTGATTTTATCATGTATACATATACACACATACATATATTACATATATGTTATATATATATATATGTGAAATATACATGTGTGTGTGCACATTTTATTTCTTCCATTGGAATGTGAGCTACTTGAGAGTAAGGACAGTGATTTTTCCTTTCTTTATATCCCCAACACTTAGCACTGTATAAGTGCTTAATCATTGCTTGTTAACTGATTGAGAAAATTGAGATCATCTTCATGAACTTTCTTATCTCCACTCTTCTACACATCAAAACCTGTATTATCTTTAGCTACTCTTTGCTTTTC